>NW_021632142.1:0-95848 GCF_004799145.2 Neltuma alba | reverse complement strand
TTTATTCTGACAAATGCTGCAATCAAACTGGGAATAATTACAGGAAGAGTTGTTGTGCCATACACCATAGTAAGATTTCAATTGGTGTCATCTTTTATCTATACTGTTGGTTTACATATACCGTAGAAGGCACATGTCAATATTCGAAAACATCGAAGACTTATACGACTTCACAACCTCATTCCAATAAGATACTCCTACAAGGATTTGAAGGGCAATGACCAAAGGTTTCAAAGATAAGTTAGGTGAAGGAGGATTCGGCACTGTCTACAAAGGGAAATCAAAGAGTGGACATGATGTTGCTGTCAAAATGTTGGGTAAATCCAAAAGCTAATGGCCAGAATTTATTAGTGAAGTGGCAACTATTGGGAGGATTCATCATGTTAATGTGGTGCATTATGGATTCTGTGTGGACAGCTCAAAGCGAGCTCTTGTCTACGAATTCATGTCTAAGGATCATGAGATAAATATATTTTTCTAAACAAGAAGGTAACCCTTTAATTATCACAAGATGTATGGACATATCTCTAGGAGTAGCTCATGGATTGCTACCTTCATCATGGATGTGACATGCAAATATTGCATTTGATATCAAACCCCATAACATTCTTCTGATGATGACTTTACTCCAAAGATTTCAGATTTTGGACTTGCAAGGTTATATTCCGTTGACGATAGCATTGTAACTTAACTGCAGCAAGAGGAACAATAGGGGTATATGGCTCCTGAATTATTCTACAAGATATTGGTGGGAGTATCTGATAAGGCTGATGTTATAGCTTTGGAATGCTTTTGATGGAAATAGCTAGTCGAAGAAAGAATTTGAATCCACATGTTGAACATTCAAGCCCACTTTACTTTCCCTGTGGATTTATGACCATTTGAGAAGAAAAGATATAGCAATAGAAGATTTGACAAAAGATGAAAAAAGATTAGCAAAGAAAATGTTTATAGTGGCAATATGGTGTATACAATAAAAACCTGCAGATCGCCCTTCAATGAGTAAAGTAATAGAGATGCTAGAAGCAGATGATGTTCAAAGTCTTGAAATGCCTCAAAACCTTCTTATATCCTAATGAAGAAGTTTGGTGGATGATGGATCCACCTTAGCCAGGCAACATCAACTATATCTATACATTCTCAAAGCAATCATCAAGGTGAGGGTACAAGTGATGGGAAATGATACTTTGCAATTGAAAATGGAGGTTAAGTGCGGTAATATTTTAGAAGTTTGGTGTATCATTTTGTATTTATAACAATACTCAGTTATTTGCTGTGATTTGAATTTTCTTCTAATGATTTAGTATCTATTTTCATAGTTAATAGTGATGTTATGGCATGGACAAAGACTAATAATCTCTTTCAAGCTCATAATCTACTATCTCATATTAGTCTAAGGGTAGTCTAGTGAATGTGCAAGTGATGGGAACTTGTAAATTGTAATTTTTAACCAATATGTTGCATAACCTCCGGGGAATTACTTCTTGCCTCGATAGTTTCTATACAGTTTTCATATGTTTACTAAAGATGTAGTACGGACATCTATTTCAAGCTTATCATCCCCTTTGTAACATGTCACCGGAAAAACAATCATAGATCTTTAATAGAAGCACAAAAACATTTCTAACCTTCTATCAAGTATGGTCATTGTATCAAATTATAAAATCTCATTTAATCATTTGTAACTAGAAAAGAATGGTCTCTTAGTCACGTGACCACTTGAAAATTTTAAATTTAACAATCATTTTTCTATTATTTTCCTTCCACATTAGGAGGGGAAAACGTTTTTGTCATTTTTAGGAACAACAAAAAGAAAATTAGGTGACATTAGGAGGGGGGAACAAGAATTAGAGTATTACTGTATTTGAGGTGTTTGTGTACGTAATCCGAACATTCTTGCCATATAAATATTTATTATACTAATAATTCAAAAATATTTGTATATCAAAATACTTGGAGAATACTTATATTAAGTTTTTTATATCCATTATGTCAAATTTTATAATCACACATGGTCATATATCCTATTTTGAAATACTAAAATTAATAGCATTTAATTATAAATTCATATAAAACCAAAAAGGACACATGACCATGTATAATTAAAAAAACTTGATATAATAAATAGTAAAAATTTGATCTAAGTCCTTTTGCAAATCCCTTTTCTATTTTGTTTGTTTACCGAATGCCATGTCATCCTTGTCAGCTTGATATGATAGTTTCCATTAGTTGCCTAATGGCAAAATAATGGCGGGTTTAATATTAAAAATTAAACGTCAACGGGATTAAATTTCACTTTAAAATGTCAAAGTGGTTATATTCAATTAACTTAAAATTTAAGTGAGATTTTATATATTTTAAACTTTTTAGCAAGTAAATTAAACCCTTTGAAAATGTTTTGTCCATATTTAAAATTAAAATATCAGCATTTTTTATGAGAAAATGACCAAAAACAAAGAAGTCAAAAATTAATAAATATCAAATAAGAATGTCAATAAAATTCATTGTTATTTACAAATTCAGTGTTGTCACTAACTTGATTTAAAATTTAGTAATTTTTAAGTTCTTTTTTTTTTGGGTCATTTTCTCTTTTTTGTATTAACACCATGATGGTTAAAATGCAAAAGAACGATCTATAAAATTAAGATAAAAATGAATTTTTTTGTAAAATTAAATGGCCAAATGTCCACTTTTGGCTTCAGTAACTCTCCCACGTCGAATCTTGGGAAATGGCAAAGAAAAAAAAAAGACCACTAAAATAGAAAAATTATATAAAAGGACCGGTTTAAAAAAATTATTTTCAAAGCCCATACCATTGTTATCAAAACCCATACTAATGTTATCATGTTTATTTATAATTTTTTTTATTTTGACGGTCTTTTTTTGTCATTTTCCCTTGAATCTCCTGTGATTAATTTACTTTTGCATGAAGCCGAAAAGTAATTATCTATTTGATCAACAATGTGGTAAATATGATGTTGGGTCATCATGGCCCAAAACTTTCATATTATCTAGCTCACTCATCGTCCGTTTATGATTTGGTTTTTGGGCCTCAACCATCCCTGCTTATTTACGTGAAAAAAAAGATCATCTTTTTTTTTTTTAAAAAAAAATGAAATCTCTAAATTGGCCTCTTGAAAAAGTATATGTACTAATAAAGTTTTTTTTATCTGAAATGCTTGTATTAAAGAAAGCGAGGACAGAAGTCAACCAATACAAGCAGACAAACATAAGCAAGACAATAAAGACAAAGGACACTGGTCGCAGACCAGGAAGCAAAAAAAGAAAGAAAGGAGACCGGGAGCAAATCGAGAGTTAACCAATGCCTTCCCTGTCACGTCCCTGAGAACAAGGAGAGGCATCTCCGAAGGAGGCACTTGATCTGGCAACGTCGCGCGCGAGAAGAGCCATGAGAGAAGGTGCTGGTGATAGAACCCACCCCGAAGTTCCTTTCCCTACAGGTGAAGGAAAAGGAGAGATCCAAACGCGAATTTGCAAGTTCTAGTGTTTCCTTGAGCAGATGCCAACCGCTCCAATCACAGTAGTTGGCCGAAGAAGTAGCTAGGCACTTTTCCAAGTTCCGGTTATCAGTTTCAATGATCACGTTCTGCAGATTGAGTTCCTGACAAAGGGATATAGGTCGGCGAACAGCAAGAAGTTCTGTATTGAAGGTGAATCTATGGATACCAAGTCGCCAAAACCCCATAGGAAACTTCCATTTTCGTCCCTGCAAACTATTCCAATGGCTGCCGCATCATTGTTACTGACAAAAGACCCATCACAGCTAAGTTTTAGGTAGCAGGGAGGTGGTGGTATCCATTTTTTCAACTGAATTGATGCTGCGGGCACCAGTGGGGAGGCATCTATTGCTGGGGTGGTCAGGAATTCATTCACACCTTTTTGAGCTTTGTGAATGATTGAGGATGGATTTGGGATTTTGGAGTTAAAAGTAACCTCATTTCTTTCTTTCTAAATGAGCCAAAGGAGCCAGACAATCAGTGAAATATCAGGGTCCAGTAAATGATTATCTGAACATAAGAGGGTGCAAAACCAAGAGTCAAAAGAGGTGATAGAACTTTGGTCTACACAAAGGGATAAAGAGCACCCAAACCAAATACTTCTAACCCAGGGACAGAAAAAGAATAGGTGTTCCAAGGTTTCAGGTTCGGTGAGACAAATGGGACATAGAGGGTTCAAAGCGCAGTGTCTATTAAAGAGAGCACCTTTAGTGGGGACTGCTTTTGCACAGCAGCGCCAAATAAACTGGATTATTCTTGGGGTTGCTTTAATTTTCCAGAGCTTGTTCCAGAAGTTTTTGGGAATTATCCTGGAAGTTCTTGGTCTTTGAGTTGCACATCTGTAGCCCTCCATTTCCTGTTTGTAGCCCAGTTTGACAGTAAAAGTTCCATTCTTAGCTGCTGTCCACATCAGCTTGTCTTTTTGGTTAGAATAATCAATTCCAATCCTGGTGATGAGGCTAGTTAATACCTGGGGAATTTCATTTGTGATTGCAGACAGGTTCCAGTTACCATCATCTATTAACGAATCCACTGTGCAGTTGGGGCATGTGTTTAGATTAAGGTGTTCCTTTAGAGACTGACCTGAGAGACTGGGTATCCAACTGTCAAACCACACATTAATTGATTTGCTGTTTCCAAGGAGCCATAGGCTGGTTTTCTCCAACACAGTACGTCCTTGTATGATGCTTGACCAGATCCAGGAGGCTTTGGGGCCTTTGTCTGCCGTCATAAAAGTGTTGTGGGGGAAGTAGATACCCTTTAGCACTTTGTAGCAGAGAGAATCCTCTTCTTGTGTCAGTCTCCACGCTGTCTTGGCCAGGAGTGAGTTATTTAGGGCTTCAAACTCCCAAAAGCCCATGCCACCTTCAGTTTTGGGCAGTTTCATATGGGACCAGGCTTTCCAGTGAATATTATCATTTATTTTGTTGTTCCCCCACCAGATTTGAGATTAGTCTGTCTAGATCTTTGTAGGTTTGAGTGGGAAATTTAAAGCATGTCATGGGATATATGGGGATTGCGTTTACCACTACTTTGATCATAACTTCTTGTCCTGCAAAGGAGAGTAGGTTCCTTCGCCAGCCTTGAGTTTTCTTCCCTACCATTTCTTTCACGTATGTTATAGCTTGCTGTTTAGTTTTTCTCCAAACATTTAGGATGCCCAAGTATCTTCCTGGGTTCTCCACCGTTGGGATGCCCAGGATTTGGCTCACCCGCTCTCTGACCTCAGTCGATGTATTACTTGAAAAAATCAGACCAGATTTGCTAAGGTTCACTTGCTGTCCCGATGCCGTGCAGTATAAGTTCAGCAGGTACGCTAATCTGTGGCAATTATCAGCTTTGGCATTCATGAAGAACAAAGCATCATCAGCAAAAAAAGTGTGGAAAAGAGGTGGCCCCTGGTTCGAAAGTTTTATACCTTTTAGTTGATTTCTTCCTACCTCCTTGTTCAGCATGCAGGAAAGGGCTTCAGCAACTATAATGAAAAGGTAGGGAGAGAGGGGGTCTCCTTGTCGGAGTCCTCTTCCAGGGGCGAAGGAGGAGACTTTTTTCCCAGAAAGGCAAATATTTAGATGGACCGAAGTGACACAGGACATTACAAGCTTTACCTATTTCTCGCAGAAGCCTAGTTTCAATAGCATAGGCTTTAGAAAGTCCCATTCAATATGATCGTAAGCCTTGCTCATATCCATTTTCAGAGCAAACTCAAATTTGTTTCCCAATTTCTTTCTCTGTAGGTAGTGGAAAGCCTCATGAGCTATTATTATGTTATCCTGGATGAGCCGACAAGGGACAAAGGCTCCTTGAGTGGAGGAGATACATTTGTCTAGAAGCATTTTGAGTCTGTTCGCTATTAGCTTTGACAAGATTTTGTAGGAGAAATTACAGAGACTGATCGGGCGAAATTGATTAATAGTTTCAACTCTATCCGCCTTAGGGATTAAAACCACGTTCGTTTCATTTAGCTTACTAATCTCTCCCCGTCCTTGAAAAGCTTCTTTCACCATCTCAGTGACGCTTTTTCCAACTTCCTTCCACGTTCCCTAGTAGAATTTCCTGTGGAAGCCTCATGAGCTATTATTATGTACTAATAAAGTTGGATCTAGTAAAAAAAACGAGTCCCTCATAATTTAAATCCTATTAGAAGAAGTGTCCACATTTAGTAAACACTAATTCCTCCAATAAGTGGCAAGCTTGAACCCAAGATCTAGCAGGCTTTTTCTAAAGAGACTATATATAATGTTAATATTTATTTATTATTTAATTGTTGAAATTCAATTTGAATTTTAACAATCTAAATAATAGAGTGAAAAAAGTTAGTTAATGCAATTACATGTACTAAATCCAATGCAACAAAAAGTGGCTTCAAAAAAATATAAAAAGTTAATTTTGTTATAAATCACACTTGCGATCTTTGACCTAAAATTTAAAAAAAAAATTGGGAAATTTACGGAGAATCTGACCAAAAAAAAAAACAAAAGAAATTTGCGGTGAAAACAAACTTGTTAATTTTTAACATGACAATACAAAATATTCATCCTATTTTTGAGGAAAAAAACAAGAAGAAATTTCTAAATTATAAAATATTCATCCTATTTTAGAAATAGATCTTGTTTCTTATTTTGCCCCACGTGTGTATGCTTGCGAGAAGAGTTCTATAAAATGGGGCCTTCACAATTATAGAAAGAAATTGGAAAGAAAATAAATGTCTATATAGCTTTCCACACATCCTATAAAATGGGGCCTCCACAATTATAGAAAGAAATTGGAAAGAAAATAAATGTCTATATAGCTTTCCACACATCCTATATTGCTTGAATGAGACCTTCATAATTATAGACTTAAAATTAAGTTAAAAAGAGATAATAATATTCCCAAAAAAGAAAAACTTTGATGCCCAAGAAAAGTCGTGATACTGGACAGAATGAAAATAAATATGTCAAGTTTTCCTCTCTGCATACGGATTAGTCATCCTCTAAAATTTTTTATGAAAAAAAAAAGGTCATATATCTCAAAATTTAAGAAAAGTCGTGTAGATATACAAATATAGAAAAAGGTCAAACCTCCAAAAGTTGTTATATACTTTGAAAAATCATGAAATTAGACAATGACATTTAAACAAATGTCTCTATTTTCCACATGATTATATCACTACCAAAAAACATCTGATTTGCGACGGAATTTATCGACAGAATTTTCATATTGCGACGGAATTAGCGACGGATTACCGACGGAATCAAATTACCGACGGAATTAGCGACGGAATTGGTTCCGTCGCTAATTTTTTCGTCACTAATTGGATTACCGACGGAATCGGATTTCCGTCTGTAATTACCGACGGAATTAGCGACGGAACAATAATTCCATCGGTAATTAGAAATTCCGTCGGTAATTACCGACAGAATTATTGTTCCGTCGCTAATTTTTTTTAAAAAAAAATTAAAATGCCACTCACCTTGGCCGCCACATGTCACCACCTCATCTCCATGTGTCACTGCCACCTCATCTCCTCCGCCACATGTCGTTGCCACCTCAGCTCCGCAGCCACGTGTCCCTACCACCTCATCTCCACATGTCGCTACCACCTCAGCTCCGCAGCCACGTGTCCCTACCACCTCACCTCTGTCGCCACGTGTTGCTATCTCACATGCCATCTTGTATTGCCACATGTCATCACCATATAATTCCTATTCAAAGTGACTTCTCCACGGCTCGAACCCAAGACCTTGCTTGTGCACGCGCGCGGCTTCACCAGTTGAGCTGCAATGAACTTACTGACTTATTATACAAAATTAAATATATATAATAATCTCTTATACAAATAATTATTTATACACATATATATTATTAGAAACTAAAAATAAACTATATAATTTTAATTATAACTATTTTGTAACAAAATAATTTTTAGATATTTTTTACTATTTATTTTATAATGCTTTATTTTTAAAAAAATTATTTAAATATAATATTAATTTCCAATGACACTAATTTTGAATTTTAAATAATAAATAATTTTTCATAAATATATTTTTTAAATTTAATTCTTTTATTTAATATTTATAAGATATATAATTTAATTATATATTTATTATTATATTATATTATATTATATTATATTATATTTTAGCGACGGAATTAGCCACGGAATTATTTCTGTCAGAAAATTCCGTCGCAAATTCCGTGGCTAAATTAGCCACGGAAAAGTATTCCGTCGCAAATCGTAATTATAAGACTTTAGCCACGGAATTATTTCCGTCGGAAAATTCCGTTGCAAATTCCGTGGCTAAATTAGCCACGGAAAAGTATTCTGTCGCAAATCGTAATTATAAGACTTTAGCCACGGAATTTTCCGACGGAGAAAATTCCGTGGCTAATTCCGTGGCTAATTTTAATTATAAAAATTTACCGATGGAATTAGCCACGGAATTTTCCGACGGAAAAAATTCCGTGGCTAATTAGCGACGGATTATATTCCGTCGCTAATTCCGTGGCTAAATTTAGCGACGGAATTTTCGTGGGTAATCCATCACAAATTAGCGACGGAAACGATTCCGTCACTAATTTCGTCGGTAATTAGCTGTTTTTTTGTAGTGCATATCTCAATTAAAAGAAATTATGGGCAAAACTCATAACTTTTGAAAAAAGACATATGATGATATGTCTCTTATGTAAAATATTGCTATATTCACCAGAGCATAAATTGGCACATTGATCATAAAGAATTCATAATTCTTACAAAATATTCTGAATAAGAGTAAAAGCTATATATATTTGGCAAGCCAACATAAGTATTTTATTCTAATTCACCAATTACATCAAAGTTCAAATGCGTTAGACCAAACCTCACCATTAACTCGCCTCGAGCTAACGCCACATCCAAAAACAAACAAACAAACAAGAATAAAGAAAGGGAAAAAACAAACAAACCGTGAATTAGACCAATCCTCATCCAATCAAATCATATGGCAGGCGAAGGGAAGATGGAAGGAAATATCATCAATATTCAGAGAGAAAGCTGGCCAAGGTCCAAGGGAGATGTAAAGAGAAGTCATTAGTCAGAAATTGAAGTAAACTTTGGACAAAAATGCAAGTTAGCCGGGTGGAGCTAGAAGAGAAAAGGATAAGGAGCGGTGTTTAATTAGAAGAAAAGGAATCTGATTGAATGAGAAAGCTTAGAATCCAGAGGTGGCGCAGCTTCACATCACTGTGAACGATGAACAGAGAGAAAGGCCCAACGTGTTAGCAATCAGAGTTGTTTACACTACTTCTAATGTATGGACTCACGAGTTCTCTAGAACAGGGCAAGTCCTGTGCTCCGTCTCGTTGCGGCATTATCACAAACATCTCACATCCATTCCGATTACGAGATGACCCGCCCAACTGCGGCGATCCCATCTACGAGCTAGCCTGTGAAAACAACGTCACTCTCCTTCATCTGTATTCAGCAACATACAGAGTGACAGGAATCAACTACAACAACTACACAATCCGACTCGTAGATGCTGGAATTCAGGAAGGCAATTGCTTCTCCCTCCCTCTCTATTCCTTATCCCTTTCCAATTTCAACTCTGAGGAGTCTCCCTACGTTTTTTTATGAACATAGCAGTAATCTCTACAGAACTAATACTCTATACAGCAACGGAACAAAATCGATAATATTCACGCAGGTGGGGTACCTGAACTGCAGCGATTCAGTGAGGGATGACGCAGCATATATGGATACGGCGGCCTGTGTGCATTGGCAATCCAAAGGAGAAGGAAGAGGCCATGTTTATGCTGTGGCCGGAGACTTGCTGGCTGACCACTTTAAACCTCAGTGTCGGGTGAAATCGGTGACACCCATAGCCTCTGATTGGGAATCAGTGGTGCCTGATGGAATAATAAAGCAAGGGTGGAATAATAAGAACCCATTTATAATTTACATAAAAAAATATCTTATAATTAGAAACGGAAACAGTTACTCCCAGGTAAAAAGTTTCTCCATTTCCATCCATTTCTTATTTCAATTATAAGATTGAAATTTAAATGGTTCATATTTAACATTTTATAAAATTATAAATAAAATGTAAATATAACAATAATTTCAATTTAAAAAAATAAAAAAAGAATAATTATTAATATATTGAAAAATGTTAAAATATACAAAACTCCCATAAAATTTTGTGTCAATTATAGAGCACCTCCCAAGCCTTTAAAAGTTTAAATTAAGAATCCTAACGTCTCTAAAAATTTATTTTGGTTATCAAAGCTCATATCATTAAAATTATTAGAGTAAAGATATAATTTTAACAATAAAATTTTGTGTAAATAACATCTGGTACCATTTAGTTTTAGAAGCCGCAGAAATAATGATAATGCAAATGTCCCACTTCGTTGAGTGATCCAAAGGTTCGTTATTTTTAATTTGGTGGATCCTACTTTGACCATCCACATCATTTATAATATTCAATCGAAATTCTACAACTGTCTTAAGTGGGTCTCATAGATTTTTGCCTCATTTCTCTTTAGTGGAGATCCCCTTCCCTACCTCCCATCTCTCATACTCATCCTTTAACATCATCTTCGACTTCTTTCTTTCCCAAACATGCCGGCCATGGCTACTAAACAAGGGAAAACAAGGTTCATAATCAAAAGCCATACAGGACAAACAATATAAATCATGACCAACCAGAGCGTTCATAATCATCATGTAACCAAAAAATTCTGTTCATAAATATTACAAAAATTACTCAATCAGATAGACCATTTTCAACTGAAGCTGAACAATTTCACGAAATACTTTTTGGGCATTAGAGCTTTGCCATTGATAGATGTACCAAGGATGAAGCCACTCTATCATGAATTAACACGAGTTATACATGAACGGCGAGATGCGTGAAGGACGAGAATGGTAAGCAGCAATGCTGGCAGGGATGGGGCTGTTGTGGGTATGATTCAGACTTCAAACTTCAACCAGTAGGATTATACCCAGAGAACACTGACTTTAACTAGCTTGGCGACGAGATGGCCACTGAGAGAGAGGGCGACCCAGGACTCTAAACCACCGAGCTATGTCTTGTTCGAAGTGGAGCGAGAAAGGGCCAAAGGAATTTTTAATAGAAGGATCAAAAGGAAAATGATTATGTTCGGTTTGGGAGACTTGGCTGGGGAATGAAGAGCAAAAGTGAGAGATGAGATGGAAGTTAGAGAAGGAGACGGTAGGCATGGAAGATGTCAGATGAGAGAGAAAGGGGGCAGGGAAAAGAAGAGGGATGGGGAGAGAATTGAAGACCAGGGACCCACATACAAAAACAAACAGACGTTTGGATCCACTAATTGAAGTGGGAAAATTGCTCTGTTTAGATGATCATTATTACATTTACACTCTCTAAAACTAAATGGTGTATGCTCTTCACGCAAAATTTTATTATTAAAATTATAATTTCTCTGAAATATACTTTTTGTGAAATATTAGATTATATAAATTAGATAAGTTAATTTTCAAAATATAAAATATAAAAAATAAAATAAATTAAAGTCTTATATTTAGAATCAAAATTGAGTCCTTAGCTAATGTTCATATTTCGGAAGGAAGGAGCATAAAATAGGTTAAAAAGGGGCCATAATATTCCGTAATACTTGGGGCCACGAAAATTCATAATACTAGACAAGAACAATGAAAATAATATATCCGTTCAAGTTTTCCAAATTGAGGATTTTGTTAGTAAACAACTCATAAGTATATGAGTCAGAAGGTATGCTTTGATTCTAATAAGTCCCATATCCAACTCACTACAAATTTTTTCTTATAAAAAACCACTCCTCCTTAGGAAAGAGAAATCTTGACCTACAAAATAAGTTAGAAGCTAAATTAGAAAGACAAAGTATTCAAAATTTTTATTAGTGCCTTGAGAAGACTAAAAGTCAAACAAGTATCTCTAATTTTCCACATGACAGTGATACTGGTTGAAAACTTTTCTCCCTTAGACATGCTCATCAGAGCCGCCTATAAGTCAAGATGAAGAAATGAGGGGGGGGGAATCATAACTTTCAACAATAAATATAAATAAAGTTGGAATCTGGTGATTTCCCTCTTGTAAAGTATAAAAAAGTCATGATATTTGATGAGGACAATTAAAATAGCTATGCCAAATTTTCCACATTGATTAATGATAAAGTTGACCCCAAATAGAATTAAGTTAGATCCATCAAAGTTAATTATAACTTTGACTAATGACCATGGAAGCAAATGACTATACCTCTAACTCCTTTCTATATCCTATGTTTGACAGAATACATCCCTTTAATGGATAAGTTCTCTACAAATTAAAATGAAAAAAATTAAAAGGGAGATAATGATATATGTCCAAAAATTAGAGCACAATGAAACTTTGTGTGAATTATGCTCTTGTGTGCTTTATGTATAGGTTTCTACTTGATTATTTGAGTAAGACCTTAAGCATTACATTGAAATTAAAGAAATGAGTAGTGACACTATTTATAATTTTTAAGTAATGCCGCGTAATACGAATTGTGTTGCATTGATTTACCCAAAAAATTAAAACTGCCAAGTCCAACGAGTGAATATTACAACAAACAATTGATTTTATTATAGAAAGAGTAATTTGAGAATAATAATATATTATTACTCAATTCAAAAGATGAGGCCTCTGGGTAAATGATTTTAAGATTCAAATCGTCCTAAGTTCCTAATGTATGGCGAGAAGTTCAAGAAGAAGAAAAGAGAAAGAAATCTTACCACAGACAATAATTTTATCAATTACTCTAATTTGACAATGATATGAAAAATATTACCATGCTAAACAGAAAACATAAGTGGCTACATGGATAATTAAAGGATTCATTTATGGAATGAACTTGAAATCTTACATTACAAATCTTTCACATTATTCTCCACAAAAGTAAAAATTGTATATGTAAAGCACCCATATAAATATTTGCTTTATATAATTATACATTATATTTTTTCATGTATGTGATGAGGCTTAATCTTAAAAGACTAACATATTAAGAGGAAAATCCTTTAAATTTATAAGTCTCACAGGCTCCCTGACGTAAGGCTCATAATGATGTACTATATATGCTTGGAAAACATATTTAACACACACACACACACACACACACACACACACACACACACATATATATATATATGATATCACCTACGTACACTTTGGTGGAAAACTTGTAGCGTGCAAGGCGTGACCCTCAATAATTACAAGTCATAAAGGGACCGGACCATAATATGGTGTAAAACTTGGGGGCACAAGAAATTATGACACTGGACAACGAAGAGAATATAAATAATGCAACGTAACAAGAACTGTGCTATACCGGTTGGCCCAAGAAAACTGCAAACTCCAACAAGTGAATATTACAACAAAATAATTGTTTTTCTTACAGAAAGAGTAATTTAAGAATAATAATGTATTATTTCTCTATTTCTTAATATAAGATCTATTTAACTAATTTAATTAGATTAAAAAAATTAGGTAAGTTAGTTATTTATAATAAATATAATTTTTTTTAAAAAAATATCCTAGTCATTTTTTTTAATATCCTCCTTCCCTCTTCTATTTGATTATGATTAAGGGAGTATTAATAAGAGGTGATTTGTGAAAAATTGATAAATATGAGAAACAATTCTTACATTTAAGACTAAGGGAGTGTTTGAATGAAATCAAAACTATAGTTTTAAAAATATTTTTACAATGTACGAAGTAAATATGTGAAGGAATTTATCCCGTTTTGTGAAAAAGTATTTCTAAAAAGCATTTTTAGGTGCTTCCAAACACTCTTTAAGGTCTGCTCTGTAATTAGATCTTATATTAAGAACGAGAAAAGTATTACACAATTCAAAAGATGAAGACTCAGGGTAAATGATTTTAAGAGTCAAATCATCCTAACGTATAGTGAAAAATTAAATAGGAGAAGAAATCTTACTACAAACAATAACTTTATCAAATTACTTTAATTTGACAATTATATGAAAAAAAAAACAATACTTACATCAAGTTCACTATATTCATTACGTTATTTTCTCCAATCACATATGACCATATGTACTATTTCTAAAATATTAATATTTAATAACATTTAATTATAAATTCACATAGAAAAGTTAGCACACATGGTTATATATTATTAGAAAACTCAATATAATATATATAAAAAATTTGATTTAAGTATTTTTTTTCCAAGAAAAATATTACATGCTGGATAGAAAACATAAATGCCTACTTGGATAATAGAAGGATTCATATATGGAATGAAGTTGAAATTTTACATTACAAATCTTCCGAATTATTCTCAACAAAAGTAAAAATTATATATATTTTTTAAAGTCACTAAAAGCTTTTAGACAATATATTTAACTAGATAGCACAAAATGTCATAATATACTAGATTTATAATCACGAATTTTGCATTCTATGGTCCACTGCCTTAATTTGACAATATAATGTCATAGAGTGTCTAAAATGTTAGCATGTTGGACAGAGAGCATGAATTTTGATAATAAAAGCATTCATAAATCTTACAAAACATTCTCAATAAAAGTAAAAGCTATTGATATTTGGCAAGCCAATTACGTGTTTATGTTTATTCTAATTCATGAATCACATCTAAATCTGAATTCAAATGTCTTGCAGGAACAATGATACTTGTAGTGGTTGATGTAGTAAAATCAAACAAGGTGGGAGGCACTTTTAATTCATCTACTTCTCCTTCCAACATATGTATTACTGTTTTCATGGATGGACCACTTATAGGATACCATTGAATGCAAGAGAGTCCCACAATTGCTAGTTTCTTAGCAGTTCTGATCTCAAATTCATCTTCTATGTACATACTTACATCTCCTCCTTCAATCAAATTATGGATCCATGATGGATATAGAACTCGAAAAGTTTGTTGATTTGTGTTGACATTTCTCCTTCCACCAACCATTTCTAGGAGCAGTATTCTATAACTGTAAATATCTGGTTTGTATGACACATTTTCAAAATTTCGAGAGAAAACTTCAAGTGCAATGTATCCAAGGGTTCCCCTTGCTGCTGTCATTGACACCGTATTTTGATTTTTAGGACACAATTTAGCTAAACCAAGATGAGAAATTTTGGGACTCAAATTTTGATCTAACAACACATTGCGGGGATTGATGTCAAAGTGAAGAATCCTATAATCACAACCTTGATGAAGATATTCGATCCCTTTAGCTATAGACAAAGCTTTTTCTTGTAGCTTCGACCATCCAAGGAAATTTTCTTTGTCGTCTGGAGAAGATATGAACTTTTGTAGGGAACCATTTGAGAAAAACTCAAACAAGAGCACGATGAAAACCGTCAGCACAAAAGCCCAGCAGACGAACAACGTTGATGTGATGAATTTTGCCCATGGTTCCCACTTCATACATGAAGCCCTTACCGTCATTTCTGAATTATTGAGTACTTTGACAGCCACTTGAATATCAGTAGATAGCTTACCTTTAAACACAGTTCCATGAGCTCCTTCACCTAATTTATTCTTGAAATGATTTGTAATTCTTTTTATATCAGCATACGAGAATCTTGGGCTTGAGTGCATCATAATCCGCCAGAAACTTTTCGAGTCTTGCTTGATCATCTCCTTTCTCTTTGAAGTAGCGATATATGCCAAAGCACGCAATGAACATCAACACCAGCACAATTGAACCTGTAATTACATCGGCCCATCAATTGAACATATTCAATTTCAGTCTTAGGAGTATCCCAAAACCAAATGAGGATTAAAAAACAGAGGGGAAAAGCAGAGTCAATTATTGTCACCTGAAGTTGATATAACAACTCTCACTATCCTCCTGGTTTTGTGCTTTTCAACAATAGGTGGCTGTTACGGGAGGTGTAGCTTATTTTCTGAAAGTAGCTGTGCCGGAATCGGTGAAGCTAGTTCGATGATCTTGGTGCAGAAAATTAGGTCCCAATCTGGGAGAATTTCATTTGAGTCTACGGCAAAAAAGAGGCAAACTGATACGTTCTGTTCTGAAGGCAAGTGTAAATCATTCAAGTACTTGGCCGATGAACAATCAAAGAAAGTGACATTATTGAGGAACCATATTGGATCATAGGATGAGGAGTAAAGTTTTTGAGACATTTTTTCCCAAAAAAAAAAAGTTTTAGAAAGATTTTGGGAAGACAACCTTCCGGATCACTCGCGACTAAGAAGGGGGTTTCATATTTTACCTCCACGACATTGAGACGAACTCCAATTGACAGGAACTCAAGTGTCTCCCCATTGTAAAGGAATGGAACAGTTTCATCAATATCAGTCAATGACTGGTTCTGAGCATTCCCTTCTTTCAGAAGCAGCGCCGATAGCAGCACCTAGATTAGATTATCACCATCAACAAAAATCTGTGTGAGCAATTCATTAGAAACAAATTGTCTGAAACTTGGACTCGGGTTCCTATCTATGTGAGTTTTAAGAAATGGTTTGTGACTTGCGAAGAGGGATGAAACTGCTCTTTCAAAATCAGAGTAGGGGATGAGGGATGCAAGTTGGGCAAGGTGCTTATGGGCTTTAATACTCTACATGTGATGAAAGAAAAGACAAAGGAAAATTTTAGTGGTTAAAGAATCAGACTGGACGGGATGGTGCTTGACTGACTCCTAAAAACTGTTTCAGCCAAAGAAACTGTTCTCATAATTGGGTTTGGTTTGATCGGATTTGAACCACCTGAATTGAAATCCAGAATAAGATTAAGAACGGGAATGATCCTTAAAAGTACTTTTTTTTTTTTTACATATGTTCATAATACTTTTTTGTAAAACTAAATTTTCGTTTCAACTGCCAGTCAGTGAAAGATTGACCTTTTTGGTTCCAAACCATATCTGACCTTTAGAACACTGAAAAAGTCGTTATTCAAAGTAAAAGTCTCCCATCAATTTTGGAGGTAATAAAAAAAATTGGTCCCCTAAAAATAAAAAGAAAGTTTTAGTCCCATAAATAAATAAAGGGATAGAAGAACTGAGTTAAGAAGCAAAGGGGGACAGAGGAGACAGTCAGAGTTAAGAGGGACGTGCGGATAGATGGGCAGAGAGAGATCAGGATTATGGTGGTGGGCTTTATTGTGGCTTGCTCTGCTTCTAATGGATGGGGTTTTGAGTTCTCATCAATATCACAACAATAACTGTACTCCGTCTCGTTGCGGCATTATCACAAGCATCTCGCCTCCATTTCGTCTACGCGATGATCCTCCCAACTGCGGCCTCCCGGAATTGGAGTTAAGCTGCAAGAACAACCTCACTCTCTTTCACCTGCTTAATGGAAAATTACGTGTGCTGGAAATCAATTACGACAAGTACAGAATCCGACTCGTGGATCCTGGCATTTAGGCGTGCAATTTGTCCTCCCTCCCTCGCTATTTCTTATTCCGATCTAATTTCAGCCGTACTCCCTCCCTCAACCCCTGTCAGGAAGGTGATTACATATTCCGGCATGTGATGTATATGAAGTGCAGCGATCCGGTGAGGGAGGAGGAAAGGTTCTTTCGAGATTCAATTAACTGGGAATGACCCGCAGCCGTCGGAGCGTACGTGGATACGGCTCCTTTCGTGAATTAGGAATCCAGAGAAGGAGGAGGAGGCCAAGTTTATGTTGTGGTTGGAGACTTACAGATTCACCACTTAAAGTCAGGGTGTGAAGTGAAAATGGTGACCCCACTTGCCTCAGATTGGGATTCATTGCTACCTGCTGGAGAAAACTTCTCCTACACTGATAGTCACAGAGTGCTTTCCTATGGATTTGAGGTAGGAGTTGAGTGGGAGGAACAAGCTTGTCGTAATTGCCCAAATGAGAGTTACTGCCATTTCATCCCTGAAAATGGGAGTCTGTTTTGCCTTCTAATGGAGAGCATCCAGACGGACAGCTCCGGAATAGTATGCGCTACTCCCCGGTATCTCCTCTCCAACACTTGTCGTGAGTCCCATAACCTTTCTCACAATAATCAAATTTGAGCTGGTAAAAAAAAAAAATAACAATTCCTTTTTTATTTTATTTTTTCTGGGACAGAATATAAATCTACTTTAATTGAAATAAATGGATATTTATTTACCTGGTTATCATACCCCAATATTCAGTTAATATCATGTTTTATTGCATGGGTGATGCAGCAACGCTGTTGAAGATGGGCATATTCAGCAAAGGCAACAATTTCTCTATTAAATTTTGTGTTAATGATATATTAATATTACCAAAACTTTTGGTAACTTCATTAAAAAGGCTGACTTTTCTTTCTTTTTCTTCCCAAAAAAAAGTCATATAAAATGAAGATAATTACACAAATCATGTTGGTGTTATAGATTTTAGGAACGGCAGAATTAATAATTTTTTTTTTTGTAGAGGGAGTCGGGGAGAGACTAGAAAAATATTAAAATAGCATATTGACATTACTCAAGGGATGAGGGAAAGAAATATTTGAAGGGAAAAGAATTAAAATGTAAAATAAAATAGCGAGTATTTCAAAAAAATAACTCAAACATTTTTCCAAAACCCTAATCAGTTCCTCAATTTAACAAATCCAAAATTAATCCAAGGAGGCCAATTTGTGATTTGTCAATGTTGTGATTTACCATATTACCCCTTAAAAAAAAAATGCTAGCGACCCCATCGTTGGTGGCTGGAACTTTGGCACTCGCAGAGTGGCAGTCGTAACTCCCACAAAGTCCACGTTCTTGTGGTAAGAGGTTTACAAATGTCAACCATCCCTCAAGCATGTAAAAAGCTTCTAATCTAACAAAATTAGTCTAACTCATAATTTATATGAGGATTTTGTTAATAGACAGTTTATAAATATTTTTATAAATGTTTTTTAAACTTAGAGATATACTTTTAGCTGAGTAAATCCCGAAATTCAACTTGCATAAATGTTTCTTATACAAAAAAAAAAAACAGTAATCTATCTCATTATCCCGAAATTCCGCTAAATAAATATAAAATATTTTAAATAAATATGTATTCCACTAAGTAAATATAAAAGAAAAGTTACAGCTTTTTTCTAGCTGTTCCAATAACCTAATTAAATCACTCGCATATAGATTGGTTTTCCTGTGATCTTTTTCTGGTAGTTAAATATTTTGGTGTTGCGCCCCTCCTTGCCATTAACTTCTGGAAATTTTTCCCACAGATTATATTTACGGGATTCGAGAAGGTACGGCTGCTCTGTTATTAACTCTGAACTTGTGTTGTATTTACTTTTGTGTATCCTGATGGAGTTCAAGATGAACCATGATAAATGCCACGAGGAAAATGAAAATACTGCTCCTTCGGTCTTATTAAGATATAATTAACTAATTTGAGTGGATTAAAAATATTAATTATATTAGTTAATATGACTTTTTTTTCTAAAATATCTTGAGCATCTTTTTAATTCCTTTCCTCCATCTTTTATTTGATTATTTTTGAAGGAACATCAATGGGATTAATTTTAAAAAAACTGATAATTATATGAAATAGGTCTTATATTTAGAACCAATACTAACTCTCATATTATGGACCAGTGGACTATATCTTATTCTTAATATAAAACCCAATTGACTAATTTGAGAAGATCAAAAAAGTTAGTGGATTATTTAATTATAACATATGTTACATGATTTTTTTAAAATACTAATGTGTGTCTTTAGATTATATATAAATTTCTAAGTTAAGCAAATTAGTTTAAAAAAATAAATATAAATACTTTAAAATAATTTAGCAATTTATCTAATCTCTCCAAATTAGCCAATAAAAAGATTTTACTGGTTAACCTTTTGGTTAGATGAGTTAGCCCATTTAACCCAAATGCTTAATTATCTAAACTGAAATCAAGCCCATCTTCATTTGGGCTGAACTCCCCCTAGAACGCGCTCAGCCAAGCCATACCTTTCGGCTCTATTATTAAACCATATGTTTAACCTCATGATAGTCATTTTATGATTTTCCGAAATTTCAACACGCCTTTGCAATATCACAGCTCATGCTACAACGTCCCAATTAACATGATTGAGCAATGAAGTGCAGTACTCATTTAAAGGTCTACAAGTCTTCTAACTATGGGGAAAAGAGTTATTAAATTCCAGAGTCATTTGACCCTTGAACTCTTTGAAATTCCAAAACTGTTCAAGCAACAAAATCTAGATTTAGCTTGCCTTATTTGAGTTGCTTTATTTGCATTTGGTAGAATTTACCACATGTAACAGAGCTTATGCATCAGATTAATATGTGGAATAACTCTTTCTTCAAAATATTAAAGTTCTTCAACTAACATTCATTCTTTAAATCATTTGTTCAACAATTACTCCTCCGCTCCTAAATATAAGATCCCTTTTATAGTGTATCACTGTTCCTTATTATAGGTCACTTGTACATCAAAAGTTTGATTCAAAATATAAGTCACTTGTAGTATAATTAATGATCTTTTTCCAATTTTACCCCTATTAATTTAATAAAAAATCAATTAATTTAAGTTTGTTGCAATAGCTCCTCGAAACACATCCCTCTCCCTCTCCATCTCTCTCTCTCAACTTTTCATTTCCTATACAGTCTGTCCCCTCCCTCTCTCTCCCTCTCTCTCAACTTTTAATAAGGATAAATGTGGAAAAAACTGGTTAATTTAATGTATTTCTTGATTTGCGGGTCTGGGATACAAGTGACTTATAATAAGGAATAGAGTTAGTAATTTACACTACAAAAGAGATCTTATATTTAGGATTAGAAGAATACAATATTATATATTTGTGATTATAACATAACACCTATACAAATTAGAAACGACTAAAGCAATGGATTGCAATCCAAAATATAGTTCATAGTAACATTTATACGAGATCCTCATAAAGAAATATCAACCCACACTCTTGTACCTCTAAACTTCAAACTCATCGGACAACATGCTTCCCCTTGTCCTAAGTACTTCATGTAGCCTGGTTAGTAAAATATACTTCTCTGGTCCAAGGTATAAGACCAAAACGAGTCTTATATTTAAAACTAAAGAAGTAGTGATTTTTGGAACAAAATTTATTTAAAGTTTCTAAAAACATTCTTGAAAACATTGCAGGCAAGTCTTGTGCATTACACAAAATATGATGATGTTGACATATATATAATCTGATGTTCTGTTGGCAATATACATATATCAATATATATATATGTATAATCTGATGTTGGCGGGTTTGTGTGCACGCCAGTAATTTCATCCAAGTAGTCGCATTTTTGTGAGCGAGAAATTTAACAACCGCTTTGGAATACACACATTCGCAGGACTCCGCCAACTAGTGGGGAAGGGGTCGTCTCAATACCAGATTGACTACATTTTTAGTCTATCAAATGCTACAATCAAATTAGGAATAGTCACTGGGAGAGTAGTTTTGCCATATATCACAGTCAGGTTTTTATTTGGCGTCATATTCCTATCTGCATTGTTGATTTATACATGCCATAGAAGACACTTGTCAATGTATGAAGACATCGAGGAATTTATACGACTTCAAAACCTCACTCCAATAAGGTACTCTTACAAGGAATTAAAGAAGATGACTGATGATTTCAAGGACAAGTTAGGTGAAGGAGGCTTCGGCGTGGTGTACAGAGGAAGCCTACGAAGTGGACCTAATGTTGCTATCAAAATGTTAGGTAAATCCAAAGCTAATAGCCAAGAATTTATCAGTGAAGTGGCAACTATTGGGAGGATACACCATTTTAATGTGGTACATCTTGTTGGGTTTTGCGTGGAAGGAACAAAGCGGGCTCTTGTCTATGAATTCATGCTACATGGATCTTTAGATAAATACATTTTTTCTAAAAAAGAAAGTATCTCCTTGAGTTATTTCAAAATATATGAGATATCTCTAGGAATAGCTTATGGAATTGCTTACCTTCATTATGGTTGTGACATGCAAATATTGCATTTTGATATCAAGCCCCATAACATCCTTTTTGATGACGACTTTACACCAAAGATTTCAGATTTTGGACTTGCAAGGTTATATTCCGTTGATGATGGCATTGTAACTTTAACTGCAGCAAGAGGAACAAGAGGGTATATGACTCCTGAATTATTCTACAAGAATATTGGGGGAGTATCTTATAAGGCTGATGTTTATAGTTTTAGAATGCTTTTGATGGAAATGGCTAGTCGAAGAAGGAATTTGAATCCACATGTTGAATATTCAAGCCAACTTTACTTTCCATTGTGGATTTATGACCAATTTGACGAAGAAAAAGATATGGAAATGGAAGATTTGGCAAAAGATGAAAAGGATTTAGCAAAGAAAATGTTTATAGTGGCACTATAGTGTATACAACTAAAGCATACTAATCGCCCTTCAATAAGTAAAGTAATAGAGATGCTAGAAGCAGATGACGTTGAAAGTCTTGAAATGCCCCCGAAACTTTCTTTATATCCTAATGAAGAAGTTTTGGTGGATGATGGATCCTCCTCTAGCAAGGCAACATCAACTATCTCTGTACATTCTCAGGTGAGGGTATAAATAATCGGAAATGATACTTTGCAATTGCAAATGGAGGTTAAATCTGGTAATATTTTAAAAGTTTAGCATATCACTTTGTATTTTAAAACAATACTCAGTTATTTGCCGTGATTTGAATTTTGCTTTTAATGATTTAGTATCTTATTTTCATTGTTTAATAATGATGTTATGGTGTTAACAAAGACTAATAATCTCTTTTGAGCTCATAATCTACTATCACATATATCATTATGGGAGAGATCTAGTGAATATGCAAGTGATGGGAACTCACAAATTGTGCTTTTTAACAACACTGTTACATAATGCCCTGGAACTTTAATATATAAATACTACTTTTTTGCGAGAATTAAACCCAAATTAATGCATTCTAAGTTTTAAAAAAAAAATGTCAATAGAGCCTCGAGGCAAGTTTTGAAAACTTCAAATGTTTTCAAATCCAGCAGTCTCGATCAATTCTTCAATTAACATATTAATTAAAATTATTTAGAGTTACTTTGTTATATTCCTATCCATAGCATCTAGTTAAGCAAATGATTAAATTTCTAATCAAGGTTTCTTAGAAGGTAATTGTTGTCTGTAGAATGTAGGTATGTGAGAGAGAGTCACGAGGAATGAAAAACTCGCAGTTAGCTTCAGATACTTGCAGGACACGAAAAATTTGAAGCGATTCAGGTAAGATATAAGCATTGCAGAGAAGATTTATTGAGTAATATGCATTCGAACCATTCCGACACCAAAATCTTTAGGCGAAATTGCTAGCAACTGAACAATTTCATTTGGATTTCAGTGTTAGAGCTCCAAACCTTCTTGAGTCCTCCGTTTCAGTGGCTCCTTTGAGACTTGAACTAGTGGCCGGGGGTCAAATTAAAACCAGATTAGTAATGTAATAAAGTAGTACTAACCTACGTCGTCCTCATTTTGAAGCCAAAAATTAATTAATCTTAAGTTAACTAAAATCAAAATTACTATTTAAGAGGAGGTTTTTGTTGATTTTTCAAATATAAGAGCTACTTTGCAATTAGATTGAAAACTTTTCTAAATATTTCTTTTTGAATTTTTTTTAATATAAAAAGAGTAAAAGGGAAACTGGTGCTGAAATTAAAAGAAACTTGATTTAAAGATAACTAGTGATAAAAATTGGACTTGTGGAAAATATGTGTGAATGCTTCTTGAAAAATAAAAATTAGGTTATCCTTACTCAAAAATAATCCGGGAGTTAATCATTCACTGAGTTAAAAGTAAAACCTTAACCAACTAATTAAGTCTAGTATACTAATCAATGGTTGTCCTAGTACCCTAGTTAACAACCACCGATTAAGAATACTATTGAAGAGCACTTTGGGTGCAATAAGAATTAGACTAATGTAATTTGATTCTCTATGCAATGAGCACGTACGCAACTTAAAATATTCAATAAGCACAATACAGTCATAAAATTCATCCAAACTATAAGAGAACAATACAACCACGTAAAACCTGAACAGGATATATATATATATATATATAGAAATAGAAAACTCAACTCGCATATAATCCAATCCCAAAATAAAAAAATACATCTAGCAATCTTAATAAATTAACTAGATAACATTAATCCTGACCCAAGAAATCCATTCCACAGTTAAACAAGGAATTGAAACAGAAAAACTCCCCTAATTATAATATCCGAAGCTCAAATCCAATTAACCATCTCCGGGAAGCTAGAAAGTTTATCCATACATAACTTTAAGCTCTCCTACAATGAGCTCATGGTTCAAGGTAGCCATAGAAGAGAAGAATGAGAAGGCGTTGCTGGTGATGCTGGAAGGGAGAATGGCCGATGGCTATGCATGAAGACCGAGGTCATCGTATTAAACATGAAAAATAACATGATAAATTATGAAAGCAAAACCCAAAATAAGGCTAGAATAATGTTATATGAAATACAGATTGATAAGCGAAGCTAATAATTCATGTGTTTCATAATGTTAAATAATCATTGTTTTGAATTGCCCGAGAAATATTGTCACCGAACCGCTGTGGTTATATAGTTGCTTTTGAACACAAGGTTATGTCGCTTGAATTGGTGTCTATGTTCATATTCTCTTTTCAATTCAGCCCCTTAACATAGGCAAAGTAAGTTGTCACTAAGATTATGTCCATACAACCGATGTTTTTAACGGTAAATTTTGTCATGTTCTTGGCGGCGATGAAACAATCCGTCACAAAATCAATTCGCAACATGCTTTCCTTGGTTCTCGTGGAACCCCCCCCCCCCAATCCCGGCTGTTTTTTTGGTTACACATAGTTATCTTTATATGGAAGACGACCGTATTTGAGATATTATCAGATATTAAATACCAGCACTTCTTCCAACAAAAATTTGAATATTAGTTCAACATGTTGTAACTACAAGACCCAATTCCTCCTAGTTTTTCCCTAAAGTTAAATGAGCCAAAAAATCTAAACAATATTTTGGCGGCCTATGTTTCTTAGAATCTACTGGGAAGTCCTTTGCCAAAATCAATATTCAACACCACTGAAGATAACTTGGTGTGAATGATAATTCAATTATGAAACAAAATGTTTTCATCAATTCGAACAATTACATTTAATTTGTAATCTTTTGTTAAAGACTACAAAAGAACTCAAATGAATTTTCACCCACAACTGACAAACATCTAGACGTGCAAAATACTCCCAGTAGATTACGAAGTTATTGGACTCTGGAAAAAAGCATTCACATTTGACAGCGATCTGGAAAACAATTTTTTGGCCAAAGTATAGACCATCGTCCGAGACAATTTGGCGTGAATAACAATTCAAATATGAAATGACATATTTTCATTTCCAACAATTTCGTTTGTAATTTTTTGTAAAGATATAATATAACAGATGTTTTATGCTCCTCTAATCCTATTTATAAGGTAGAAGTAGAAGATTTTTCTTGATCTTATTTATAAGCTATCCCATTATATTTTTCGTATGAATACTATTTGTTCTTCATTTATTATAGCATAGATAATTATTTTTTGAAATATGAATTTATTAAAAAGGGGTAAAATTAGAAAATGAGAAAAATCATATTGTATGTCCCTATATTTCTTTTAAATTTTTAATTTGGTACCTGTGTGTTTCTTTCTTTTAATTAAATATTTAATTTTGCTCTATTAACAAATTAATTAAATGATGACTTTTCAATTAAATGTTGACAAATATTTAATTATATCTTTAAATTTAAGCATTTGAATAATTAGATGTTTGATAAATATAAAAAATACTAAAATATTAAAAATTAAATTACTTATAAAAATAATTATATTAAAAAATTGAAAATTACAGCGCGTTTTGTTAGCATTTAAACTTGAAGTGATCATCTAAATTTGTTGAATGAGAATTTTCTGTTAAATGAAACTAATTTTGTTAACACTTGGGAACTAAAACTACATTTTTAAACTTGAGAGATTAACTCAATTTTTGCCTAAATTTAGAGGATCAGACGTATAAGTTAACATTTTTTTATGATTTATTTTGTAAGCCCGATCTTAAAATTAAATGAGCCAAAAATTTTAAACAATATTTTTGCATCCAATGTTTCTCAAAATCTACTGGGAAGCCCCTTGCCAAAATCAATATTCAACACCTGGGAAGTCCTTTGCCAAAATCAAAACCCAAAACCACAGAAGATAACCTGGCATGAATGACAATTCAAATGCATTTAATTTGTAATCTTTTGTTGAAGAATAAAAAAGAACTCAAATGAATTTTCGGCCTTAATTGAAAAACACTATGATGTGCAAAGTACTCCTAAGCCAGACAGAGATGGAAATCAAGAAGTTATTGGACTTTGGAAAAAGCATTGACATTTGACAGCGATGTGGAAAACAATTGTCTCCAATTCTCATGTTTTCTGGAATCTACGACGAAATTCCTGGCCCAAGTCTATACCATCGTCTAGGGACATGCATGAGGCCCTATGCCCAATAATCCTGTTCGAGCCCGCAAGAAAAATGCCCTATCCAGTCCAGTTAAAAGCTGCCCAAGCAAAAATGAACATTTTCGGGCCAGGTTGATTCACAAGCAGGGCAGGGCCACGGGCAGGGTATGCTGTCCTGCCCATTTGGCCCTACCCGAAAAAATATATAATTATATATATAAGATAATATTATTTTAACCAATTATTTCTTTTATTTTGGCTAAAAAATTCGGTAAAATTAGAAAAAATGAAAGGAACATAAAAATTATAATTATATAAAAGAGCTAAATATCAAAATATAAGATTCAATATGCTAAATTACTCCAAGTCAAATTTTCTTCTTTTTCTCTTACATCCAATTTTTTAAATTTTGTGCTTTCACATGATTATAAGAATCCGCTAACTATATGAATAAACTAAGGAATTGAACTATTGATTTAGCTTAATTATTAAATGTTCTAATTATTAATTTTTTTTTTTACCTCCCATAAGAAATCAAAAGCTGAAGAACAAGACTACATAGGCCTTACATATATATGAGTGATAGACTCATTCGTAATAATTTTTTTCCTCTCACTTGTCTCAAAACACAATAATTGAATTTTTTTTTCCTACATATGATATAGGGCATGGTGTCATTAAACTAGGCAGAAAAGCCCACCTTGCCCAACCCGCCCTTATCCTGCCCAAAATGGTTAGAGCTTCTACTAGGCAGGGCTAGGTAGCAGGCTACAAAACGTAGCCTGCTTATCTTTCAGGTTGGGCATCGAACAAGGGGCTTACCCTGCCTATGTGCAACCCTACCATCATCTCAGGCAACTTGGTGTGAATAACAATTCAAAAACGAAATGACATTCTTTCATTTCCAACAATTTCGTTTGTAATTTTTTTTAAAGGCATCATAAAACTTATGTTATATAATATATAATGCTTTTTATCTTATTTATAAGCTATACCTTTTTATTTTTTGTATAAATGTATTATTTTGTCTTTTATTTATTATAATGTAGATAATTATTTCTTTAAAAAATATATATATTAAATAGAGATAAAATTAGAAAATGAGAAAACTATGTTGGATGTACCTATACTTCTTTTAAATTTTTAATTTGGTACCTGTGTGTTTCTTTCTCTTAATTAAATGTTTAATTTTTCTTTATTAACAAATTAATTAAATGATGACTTTGCAATTAAATGTTGACAAGTTATGCTTTAAATTTTAATTCTTTAACCTGAAAATTTTATATCTTTAAATTTAAGCATTTGAATAATTAGATGTTTGATAAATATAAAAAAATACTAAAATATCAAAAATTTAATCATTTATAAAAATAATTATATTAAAAAATTAAAAATGACGCCATTTTGTTAGCATTTAAATTTGAAGTGATCATTTAAATTTGTTGAATGAGAATTTTCTGTTAAATGAAACTAATTTTGTTAACATTTGGGAACTAAAACTACATTTTTGAACTTGAGAGATTAACTCAATTTTTGCCTAAATTTAGAGGACCAAACTTATAAATTAACATTTTTTTATGATTTATTTTGTAAGCCCGATCTTAAAATTAAATGAGCCAAAAATTCTAAACAATATTTTTGCATCCCATGTTTCTCACAATCTACTGGGAAGTCCTTTGCCAAAATCAATACTCAAACCCGCTGAAGATAACTTGGCGTGAATGACAATTCAAATGCATTTAATTTGTAATCTTTTGTTAAAGAATAAAAAAGAACTCAACTGAATTTTCAGCCTCAATTGAGAAACATCTTGATGTGCAAAATACTCCTAAGCTAGACAGAGATGGAGACTAAGAAGCTATTGGACTATGGAAAAAGCATTCACATTTGACAACGATGTGGAAAACAATTGTCTCCAATTCTCATGTTTTCTGGAATCTACGGGGAAATTCTTGGCCATAGTCTATACCATCGTCCCAGACAATTTGGCGTGAATAACAATTCAAATACAAAATGACAATTTCATTTCCAACAGTTTCATTTGTAATTTTTTTTAAAGGCGTCATACAACTGATGTTATATAGTATATAATGCAGATGAAATATTTTTTTTATCCTATTTTGTAAGCCACCCCATTATATTTTTTGTATGAATGTATTATTTTAGGTTTTTTTTTACCAAAATACTATGCACGGTAAACAATATTACTCAAATATTATAAAATAAAAATTATTTACCTAAGTACTACATCCAAATTCATTCTTTGAGAGATGAAGTTTGGAAAAATGAAGAGTTCTTCATCATTTTTTTAATTTTTTTTGCATGAAAATGGTGACGGCAACTCCTGCCACCTATTTAAATAGGCTACCATCTATCTCTCTCTCTCCCTCCATTCCTCTCTGGAAGCCTCCCCCCAGTCCCTGCATGTTCCTTCCTAATCCGTGGAAACCCACATGCATAGTATCATGTCACCATTTTCAATATTTATACACCGCTCCTATTAAGATTTAATTGACTAATTTGAGTATATTAAAAATATTACTTAAATTATTTACTATGGTATGTGTTTATTTAAAATATCATAAACATCTTCCTTAATTTCCTCCTTCGTTCTCCTATTTAATTATTGTTGGAAAAATATTAATAGGATTAATTTGAAAAAAATTGATAAATATGTAAAATGGGTCTTATATATAAGGTTAATATCAACTCTTTAGGGCAAAAAGAGAAGGCACAAGGCCTGGGAAGTGCTCATTCTAGGGTGTTATGCTACCGAATTTTTTCAGTTGTAATGGGACATGATTGAATTTACATGACATTGTTTCTAAATTCAGTGAAATTTGTTTTTACTTTGAAGAATTAAACTTTCATACAAGTTAGTTGGAATTCAATGGCTTTGATTTTGTTTCATGAATGTTGTTACCAGTTATGATATTGACCTGTTGTTAGTTTGCTGTTTAATAATTTTTTTGGAGTTAATATGGTTCAAATAGAGGGTATAAAGCTTGAAATTAAAAATGCTCATTTTTAAGTCATTATGCTGCAGATTTTTTTCCCAAACCGAATAGCACATTTTTAAGTCATTATTTTATTTCATTTACTAGTTGTTAATGACTAGAATTATTAATTATCAATAGTTGGAATAGTATAACTAAAATTAAAGATGGTAACATGTGATCAGTTGTGACTCATTTATTTCCTATCTTTGTTTAATCCACTCAACATGTTTGACTCGCTGATTACATTTCTCTTAAATATTTAATGTTAGATGGGAACCATAGATAAGAAATGATTGTCTGCCAACCGCCTATCAAAGAAATATTGGGACGGCGTAGAATATTTTGTTAAGTTCGCGGTTGAGCATGCCGATAATCGCAATAGTATTATTTGCCCTTGTGTTAAGTGTTATCTCCTCAAGAGGGTTCCACCATTCGTTTGTGAGAGCTGTTTAATTATTAATGGAATTGATCAAAGTTATAAGTGTTGGACAAAGCATGGGCAGAGAAGAGATGTGGGTATTAGTAGTCTATATGAAGCTAACCGTCTTGAAGATCTGGCCAACGGGATTGAAGAGGAGCTTGAAGATTGTCTAGAAATGTTTGAGAGGTTGAAGAGTGATACGGAGACACCTCTGTATGAAAATTGTACTAATTTCACAAAAATTGCTTGCAGTTCTGGAATTGTATAACTTGAAAGCAAGAAATAGTTGGAGTAAAACAAGCTTCACAGAATTACTTTCGCTTTTGCAATAAAGGCTACCAAAGGAAGATGAACTTCCAAGCAAAATGTATAATGCAAAACAGGTGTTGCGCTTTGTCAGACTGAGCTATGAGAAGATACATGTTTGCCCCAAGGAGCTCCCAAGCAAAATGATTATATTTTTCTACCTAATTTTAAACAATCATTAACATTTAATTTTATTGTATTCTCAAAGCTCTGTGGCTGTTCCACACGAATCAAGGTTCAGCATACCTCCCGGTCAAAGGCGACTTATTTGATTTCGTGTTCCCATGAAAAAAAGTAAAGGTATTCATCACCATTAACTATTCAACCAAATATAGTTTATCATTATATCATCATTAATATGTTTTCTTTCCCCTTTCTTTATAGTGCCCATTGCAACCAGACAAGAGCTCAGATTGTGGATATTGTGTCATGAAGTTCATGAAAGAGATACTTGTACACAATGCTGACACAAGCCCTACTAAGATAACATATATTTATTCATAATTCAATTTATATTTATGTTAATTATACATTTATACCTAATGTCATTAATTTCTTTGTTTTTTGCATACAATACTTTGTGGATACATATTGCATGCAATATTCATCTAGTTAGAAAGAAGAAATTGTAGAAGAGTTGGCAATGGCATTGTACTGTTAGTGGACACAGAATAGATGGACAAAAAAATTAGTATTTGTCTTCTTCTTTTTTTAATATTTCTCATGGTTTAATGTCTTATGCTTTTGGTTTTGGTATTTGAACAATTTTGTTATGGTTTTTGTAAATAGCCAATTTTGGTTTTGGTTTAATACTTGACAAATTTTGTTTTGCTTTCTCTTATCCAAGCTTCCTTTTGTATACATTGTATGATTTTTGGTTTCTTAAAATATAATATCAATTTCTATTTCTAATTTATTAGTTGGATTGATATATATATATATGTTTTTATTCTGTTGCTGTCTTTTGTTTTCAAAATGCCATTTTTTTTAAAAAAAATCCATAATACTTGACGATTATTCGTTATAACTGTCAAGTATTATACACATATTTTACAGTTATAACTAATAACCGTTAAATATATACATAATACTTGACGGTTATAGCAAATAACCATCGAGTATATTTAACACATACTTGACAGTTATTTATCAAAATTGTCAAGTATGTTAATCGTTAAGTATTTGTCAACAATACTTGACGGTTTTTAGTTAAAACCGTCAAGTATTATGTCAAATATTTAATGGTTATTAACCGTCAAATATTATTTAGGCAAATATTTGATGCTTCCATATTTGATGGTTATATACCGTCAAGTATAGCGAAAAATAACTGTTAAGTATTCATATATTTTTGTAGCAGTGAATATTTAATATTACCTATATGATCTACTTGGTAATTTTCCTTCTTCATTAAGGTGAGTATCATATTGTTATCCAAAAAAAAAAAGGTGAGTATCATATTAAGGATCCGAAACAGTAATATGTTGTAATTCCCTCATCAAATATACGTGTTGCTTCCGCATTCTAAAATTTTTCTTCTTGTTTTTTTAAGTCACTGAAAACTTTTGGACAATATATTTTGTTAGATAGCACAAGTATTAATATTATAAGATTTATTATCTTCTGATAAACACGAATTATGTATTCTAACGTCTACTACATTTATTTAATTTGACAATGTTATGGAGTACGTAAAAATATTACTATGTTGAACAGAAAGATTCAATGGGCACATTCTGGGAGGCCAGCAAATACTCCATTTAAACGCCACACTAGTGCCTAACACATTAATTTATTAGTGCCTCCACAGGGGCAATAAATGGGCAATGAATCTTACAAAATATTCTAAATACATGTAAAAGCTACACACACACACATGACAAGTGCTGGCAAACATATATATTTATGACAAGTCAGCATATGTATTTATTTTTATTCATGAATCACATCTAACTCTGAATTCAAATGTCTCGTAGGAGTAATGGCACTTGAATTGGTTGAAGCAGTGAAATCAAACGGGGTGGGGGGGCACCTTTAGCTTATCCACTTCTCCTTCTATCATTTGTATCACTGTTCTCAGGGATGGACGATTTATTGAATGCCATTGAATACACCAAAATCCTATAATTGCTAATTTCTTAGCAATGCTAAGGTCAACTTCATCATCCATGTAAATACTTATATCTCCTCCTTCAACCAAATTATGGATCCATTCTGGATATAAAACTTGAAAAGTTTCTTTATTGGAATCAATATTTTTTCCTTCCACCGGCCATTTCTAGGAGCAGCATTCCATAACTATAAATATATGATTTGTACGTCACATGTCTAAAATTTTGAGAGAAAACTTCAGGAGCATTATATCTTATGGTTCCCTTTGCTACTGTCATTGACACCATACTTTGATTTTTTTTTTTCAACACAATTTAGCTAGGCCAAAATCAGAAATTTTAGGAATGAAATTGTCATCTAATAACATATTACGAGGATTGATATCAAAATGAAGGATTCTATTATCGCAGTCTTGGTAAAGATATTCAATCCCCTTTGCTATGTCAAGAGCAATTTGTTGCAGCTTCGACCATCCAAGGAAATTTTCTTTATCCGGGGAAGTTATAAACTTTTTAGAGGGAACCATTAAGAAAAAAGTCATAAACAAGAGCACAATGAAGACCCTCAGCACAAAAGCCCAACAAACGAACACCATTTATGTGATGAATTTTGCCCATTGTCCCCACTTCATTAATGAAGTCTTTTCGATCGTTATTATTGAGTACTTTGACAGCCACTTGAACTTCAGAAGATAGCTTACCTTTGAAGACTGTTCCATGTGCCCCTTCACCTAATATATGCTTGAATTGGCCTGTGATTCTTTTAATATCAGCATAAGAGAATCTGGCAGGTTTAAGTGCCTCGTAATCCGCCAAGAACTTTCCAAGTCTTGATTGATCATCTCTTTTCTTCTTGACGTAGATGCATATGCCAACGAACACAATCAACAGCAAAGCTTGCACAACCGGAACTGCAGTTATAGGAGCACAACAATCGAACATTGAATGTCAATCCAAGCAACATACCAGACTCTAATGAATGAAAAAATAGAGGAAAATCACAGCATATTGTCAACTGTTCCCGGGTAAATAACTTTGATGATCGGCATTATCCCATGGTCGGGTCTCGCTATTGTTTCGATCCACTGCAGTCATAAGTTGTTCTCCTGAAGATCCTCTGCGGGTATGGGCGAACGTAACCGTAATATCATGGTGCAGGAAACTAGGTCCCCGGACAGGACGCTGTCGTGGGAGCCAAGAGCAAGAATCGGACAGGAGTGGGACGCATATCCCGACCCAGCCGAAGAACAATTGAAGAAAGTAACATTTTGTGGACGCAGATAAGGGTACTTTAAAGGAAGAATATTGGATGAATTGTAGAGATGGCGTTGTAGAAAGAGTCTGGCAAGGCAATATTCTGGATCACCTGTGTCTAAGACGTGGGTTTCATTGTCACCTGTTTCACGAACGAAAAGATTGACTCCTTGAAGAGCAGGAATAGACGGAAACTTTACCATGAATTTGCCGTCATGATAATAGCGACGGAATGGACGAGGTAACTCTGGCCATTCCCTCGTTTGAGAAGGAACACCCAAACCTGCAGGCTTATCGCCAGCGACATAAATCTGCCATAGCAAAAGGATTTTTTTTTTTTTTTTTTTGTCAATCTGAAACTTGGAATGAAATAAAAGCAAGGGGATGCAACATGTAGAAGATGATTGCGGGACTATATGAATTGTTTGAGGTGGCGCGTGCTTAACAACTTTGGGTTGACCCATATTTTTTTAAATTTTTCATCATATATTTCTTAAAAAATTACAAATAAATGAACCAGATTTTTTTTAGAATTTTTAACAATCAAACGTTTAAGTAATGGCAGATAAAAATATTTTTATTTTATATAGATAGAAATTCAAAGGGGCAAAATTCGGTGAGGCAAAAGAGCAGGGAAGCTGAGCCATATAAATAAGAAGGATGGGATGGAGGTGAGAAGAAAAGGCGCCGATGGAAGCATTCATAAGCGCTGCAGCACTGGGAACAGGGAAAGGGTTATGGTGTTGGTGTTCAGTGTTCTGGCTCTCTCTGCTTCTAATGGACGCAGCTCTGAGTTCTCAACTCCCCAACAGCAAATCATGTACTTCTCGTTGCGGCATTATCACAGATATCTCATCTCCATTCCGACTACCAAATGACTCGCCCCTCTGCGGCGACCCCAACTACGAGCTCGCCTGTGAAAATAACGTCACTCTCCTTCATCTGAACTCAGGAACATACAAAGTGCTGGGAATAAACTGCAGCAACTACACAATCCGACTCGTAGATGCTGGCATTCAGGAGAGTGATTGCTCCTCCCTCCCCCTATATTTATCCCAACAAAATTTCAGCAGTCTGAATTATGAAAGTCCCTATAAAACTAGTACTCTAAACGGCGACAGATTAACCAGGCAGGTGGGATACCTGAACTGCAGCGATCCAGCGAGGGACGACGCAGCTTATGTGGATACGGCTCCCTGTTTGAATTGGGGTTCCAAAGGAGGAGACCATGTTTACGCTGTAGCTGGAGACTTGCTGGCCGATCAGTTTAAACCTCAGTGTCGTCTGAAATCGGTGGCCCTCATAGACTCAGATTGGGAATCATTGGTGCCTGGTGGAATAAAGTCCCATGCTGATATTCACACACTGATTTCCTTTGGATTTCAGCTTTCATATTTGATACGAACCTGCGTCACCCCACTCGGAACAAAATCCGATTGCCGTAAGTATCCGATTCCTATTTCAATCAGATTATTCAGCCCTCCTTTCGATATGACTGTTAGCTCTCAAACGGAACCTCATTTTTGGTGGCATGAAGAATTCATCCCCTGCATCGCCTGAAGTTAGAGTTAATTTAGATGTTCAGATACTATTTTTTGGGAAACTTATAATAACTTCCCACCTAAAAAATTAAATATAAAAATAATCTTTTAAAATTATCAAATTATTTTGAAATCCTAATATATTTCATTGTAAGAGATTCCATGTATTTAACTATCAAATTGTCCTTTTTTTTTTTTAAATATGTATTGACAACTGAAAGTACAATAGCTAACAACTTAAGATATAAGAATTCACAACCATCGTGACAAATATTAACAATTTGTACATTATATTTTTGTGATGTGTTGAGAAAATATGTTGTTAATACATACCGTGATAGTTGTTAATCATTACACCTTAAGTTGTTAATGATTGTTTTTTCAGTTATCAATGCTTACTTTAAAAAAATAAATACAATTTGATAATTAAACTAAAGTCCTTTGGAATTTAGATTTTAAGAGGCTTTTTTGTATTTAATTCTCTTAGAATTTTATTGTAACATTCCCTTTTTTTTTTTACGCTTTTTTTTTTTTTGCCGGTAAGCACCTGTTTTTATCCACCTGGCTGAGTTAATTATTGGGTCGGTGATGCAGGGGTGCCAGAGTCGCTTATAGCTGCTGAAGGTAACAAACATTCGATCTTTTTTCCCTCTTTTTTTTTTTTTTTGTTGATACAAAGGTAACATTCGATTTTGACATTTCTACAAACATAACCCTTTTTTCTCCATCTACAAATTATTCTATACATGATTTACAGAATTTAATTTTAAATAAAATTATTTTATTAAATATTTTTCTTACAAATACAGGAGTCTCTTAAAAATATTTTTTATTTATCATACAGAAAGATCAAGACATATCATATTTCCTTTTTTATTCAATGACATAAGTGTTATTTGCATTATTTGCAAGAGTTATATCTAGTAGAATAGGTTAATATCTTATAATATAGTAAACTAAATTTTAAATTCCTGTTGAAAAATGTATACACATGCCCATTTAGTAGTGTCAATAATTAAACAAGCCTCCAGTAGCAAAATATCTATGCTTAATTAAAAAAACAAAGAGGTTATTTTCATTTATTAAATTAATATTATTTTAATTTTTCTCCATCTTGTTATTTTGCATAACAGGATATTTATCATATTTTTTGACTCAAAAAGTCTTGTAATTTCAATGATTTGAAGAATATTTTGTATCATGCGCGTCCTTAACGTGGTTGACTTTTGTGAAATTTCTTACAGACTTTCTCGATGGAATTGCAACAGGTAACTTTTTATGATTCGCGCCATGCCTTTTCCCTATTTCTCCCACACCCACTTTTTTTTTTCCCCCCCCCGGAAATCTTCTTTGTCATGCTCGTGACTTTTTTAACCTGCTGGTGTTTATTTCAAGTTAAATAATTTGTTGAATGCAATTATATATGCTAGATATTTTTAGTCTTAATAAGTTCACCAAGAGCAGCAATTGATTTAGCGTTTATTCTGTTTTTTTTTTTTTCAATTCTAGCATCTATATTTGGTTGATTTTGAAATGCACTGTGATTATATACCAAATTAAACTAAAATATTCTCCACAGCGTAGAGGAGGCTTAGGTTGATTTCACTTTGTGGAGTTTAATCTAATTAAGCCTAAATTGCTTAAGGGCAGCAACATAACAAGTTATAATAATAACAATGGTGGTTTGGTTTAGCCAAATGCATGGAAACTAAAATGATTGCTAAGACTACTAGCTATATCAAGTTGATTTTTAGAGTGAAAATGGTAATGAACGAACACAAGATGATAATCAATCCTTAAGAAGTGAGTGATTTAGGCATCCTTGTCTTTATAATTGAACCAGATCAACCACTCCATTAGGTATTAATGAGTCTAATTAACCCACAAAGCTATACTACAATTAAATCCCTAAAATCTCCCATGAACATATAGTGTTAGTGTTATCGCGTTAGTGTGCGCGCGTGCATTTGCAGCGTGCATATGAGCGAATTGATATTACCTAATGCGCATCTTAATGTTCTCATTCCTCTTGTGGAAGCCTTAACAATGCCCTTTCAATGAGCCTCAAATTGATCATATTAACTAGGAACAATAATGGGAAATATCAACATTTTCTCCAAGTACCCTCAAAATGAGGGGTTAAAAAAAGGATATTCGTTACACGCAAAATTTTAAATTAGGTATGCTTTTGTTGGGCCAAGGGGAAATAATTAACGACAATTAAGCCCAATCCACAGGCTCAAACTTTGGGATTTTCTTTTGGGTTTCATTGGTAAATGTTTGGTCCTGTTGTGGGAGTGCTCAATTTGGTTATTTGGGTTTACACTTCTTCCTATTCTAGATGTATGAGCTATCAACGGTATTCGTTTTGCTTTTAAATCTCAATTTATTCTGTCGACCAAATTTATAATATTTTTCGTAAGTGACATGTTAAAGAGACTTTTTATTAAAAGCTAGTTTTTGACCCAACATACATTTTTTATAAATAACTAATTAAATTAATATTCTTAATATATACAAATTAATTATCTATCTCCCACATTTAAGACAGAAAGAAGTAGCAATTTGGAATTAAACAACGTATACTCAACCCCACGTGAATTTTAAAATTACATATCTTAGATTTATGAGTAAATTATAACTATTATAGGACAGAGATTGTTTCGATTTTGTAAAACTTTTCTTGAGGAATATAAAGGAAGATCTTGTTTGTGCTTTAGTAGAAATATGACGTTAGGGGATTTCTTTCCCACAAAACTTTCAATTTTTTCCCAATTAGTCGTATTCTTCTGACTCGCCAGTTTTATGACCCTTATGAAAATAAACATTTGCAGGACTGAAAGAGATAGTGGGGACGAATTTAACTTATGATTACCATAATGACTACAATACTAGCCAATCAACAATGATTGCAAGAAAATTAGGAATAGTGACTGGAAAAGCTGTTTTGCCTACAATCGCAGTCAGATTTTTACTGGGCATCATATTCCTGATTGTGTTGTTGGAATATACATGCAGAAGATGGAAATTATTAACGGATGAAGACATCGAAGACATCATACGATTTCATAACATCATTCCAATAAGGTACTCCTACAAGGATTTGTTGACAGTGACAAAAGGTTTCAACAAAAAGTTGGGTGAAGGAGGATTCGGCACTGTATACAAAGGGAAGTTAAGGAGTGGATATGATGTTGGTATCAAAATGTTGGGTAAATCCAAAGCTAATGGCCAAGAATTTATCAGCGAAGTGGCTACTATTGGGAGGATTCACCATGCTAATGTGGTAAATCTTGTTGGGTTTTGTGTGGAAGGAACAAAGCGTGCTCTTGTCTATGAGTTTATGCCCAATGGATCATTAGATAAATAGATTTTTTCTAAAGAAAGAAATATCTCTCTGAGTTATTGCCAAATGTATGAGATATCTTTAGGAATAACTCATGGAATTGCATACCTTCATCACGGCTGTGACATGCAAATATTGCACTTTGATATCAAGCCCCACAACATTCTCCTTGATGACAATTTCAATCCAAAGATTTCAGATTTTGGACTGGCAAGGTTATATTCCTTTGATTATAGTATTGTCACTTTGACTGCAGCAAGAGGGACCATAGGATACATGGCTCCAGAATTATTCTATAAGAATATTGGAGGAGTGTCATATAAGGCTGATGTTTATAGCTTTGGAATGCTTTTGATGGAAATGGCTAGTCAGAGAAGGAATTTGAATCCACACGTTGAACATTCAAGCCAACTTTACTTTCCCTTGTGGATTTATGACCAATTTAATGAAGACAAAGACATAGAAATGGAAGACTTGGTAGAAGAGGAAAAGAATTTGGTGAAGAGAATGTTCATTGTGGCACTATGGTGTATACAACTAAAGCCTGCAGATCGCCCTTCAATGAAGGGAGTAATAGAGATGCTAGAAGCAGATGATGTTGAAAGTCTTGAAATTCCCCCGAAACCTTCTTTATATCCTAATGAAGAAGTTTTGGTGGATAGTAGATCCTTCTCTAGCTAGGCAACATCGACTATCTCTATACATTCTCAAAGCAATCAAGCTGAGGGTACAATTGATGGAAAATGATACTTTGCAAATGAAAATTGAGGTTAATTAATTTGGTAACATTTAAATTTAGCATATCACTTTGTATTTGATAACACTACTAAGTTATGATGTGCCCCAATGTAGATTTTGCTTTTAATGATTTAGTTTCATTGTTTAATAATGATGTTATGGTATTGACAAAGCCTAATACTCTCTTTCAAGCTCATAATCTACTATCTCATATATCATTCTGTGAGTAGTCTAGTGAACATGCAAGTGATGGGAGCTTACAGGTTATACTTTTTAACAATAGTGATATATATTTGTATATGGTTTTCATGTTTACTAATGATGTAATATGTACAAAGATCTCTTCCACGCTCATAATCTCTTTTGTAATATGTCATTGGAAAAATACTTCTAGATCTTTAATTTAAGCACAAATTCATTTCTGACCTATTTATAATTTTTTATACATTTGAAAACAATAATATGAGTTTTGATAACAATTTTTACAAAATAGTCCCTTTGTGCAATTTTTCTATTTTTGCGGTCTTTTTTCCCATTTTCCCATTATTATATGTGACACTATCGGGATGCATGACTTGTATGCCATACATTCTCAAGACTAACATTATTGTAAATGACTTTCTCAATGGATAGTTTTTCTTTCTTTTGTTTTCTTCCCTTTTCTTTTTATTGACTCTTAATAGACAGTTATATAACATGGTACATAAGTGCTGTAAGTAGTCCGCGAATTTTAAAAAAAAAAAAACTGAAAGTATTGATCCTATAGCATTATTGACTTCCTTACCCCATATAAAGTCTTCCGTTCAAGATAGCTTTATGAACGCAGGTGACACTAGAACAAAACTTCATATTGACGCTAGCATAAAATAAAATGAATCAACATATTATCATATTGGGAATTTGTTCTGAAACTCTTCATTTAATATAAAAATACTTTCCACGAGAATTAAACCCGAATAAATGCATTGTAAGTACTTGGGGGGGGGGAACATCAATAGAGCCTCGAAGTGTTCAAATGTTTGAAATCCTGTGGTCTCACTCAGTTATTCAATTAGCGCATTAAAATTATTTACAGTTACTCTGAATTCATTATATTTCTATCCAAATCAGCTAATAAAGCAAATGATTAAATTTCTAATCAATGATTCTAAGGAGGTACCTGTTGTTCGCAGAGTGAAGGCGTGAGAGAGAATGACGACAAATGAGGAACTCGCAGTTACCATCAAATACTTGCAGAACACGAGAGATTTGAAGCAATTCAGGTAAGATATAAGCACCACGGAGAAGATAATTGAGTAGAATGCATTCGCATCATTCTGATACCAAAATCTTTCGGTGAAATTGCTAGCAACTGAACAATTTCATTCGGATTTCAGTTTTAGAGCTCAAAATTTTCTTGGGCTCTGTTTCGGCGGTTCCACTGAGACTTCGACTATCACATTCTACATTTGCACTGCTATAACCTATTGAGAAGCGAGATGCAGATAAGTAAAGGAAACAGAGGAACTTGGCTATTCCAGGACATTCTATCATCTTTGGGAGGTGCAGTTAATGCAAAACTTTCGCGCTCCGCCTTCCCGTGTTTCCATAAACGACAAACCGTTTGATTTTCCTCGCGTTCAGTCATTAATGTTTGACATTTCTGCATCGGAAAAACAAAATGCCGTTTTGATCATTTTTGGTACAATCAAAAAGAAATTAAATGACATTGGAAGCAAGAATTAAACAATTATTGTTAAATATTAAAATATTATTAAATGCTGATGTGGTAAGTTTAATTTTACAAAAATGGTACAAAAATATTATTTAAAGAGGATTTAAAATGACATTGATCTAACTAAACATAATTGCTGTTTTACATCTTAGGAGATAAAATTCTTCTCAAGTATTTATCACATACCATGCAAAAATATTTAAAATAAGCTAATTTAAACACACATAAAACATAACTTTTGTAGTGAAAAACAAAATATATTGAACCCAGGGAAAGATGCACCAAGCCAACCTCAACATTTTTTTTTGCCAACCTATCTCAACATCATTCCATTTAAACCTTTCAACTTAATTAATGAGTAAATATATATGAGAAGCATATTTTTAGTACAGCATATATTTATGCATATATTTCTAAACATAGATAGGTACTAAGTATAAATACCTCTTCTAATAGGAATAGAACCTTAATTCATCACGTTGTGAAAAAATTAACATCTTCTGTTAAAACCAACTCTATTGTATATGTGCGTGTCCATGCGCGCTATACGTGTGTGGGTTTTGCACCAAATTTATACAGGTACAACATATGGAGTGTTTGAAGGCATTGAAAGCCCAAAGCAATGTTTTTCTTCCAAACAGAGAGTGGTGTTCATAGAAAAAAAGTCCAACTTTCAATGTTTGTGCACCAAATTTTTTTTGACGGATTCACTTTTTACTGTTATGATCTCATTTCAAATAAGATCATCCGCTGATCTTCTTCTTTCGGCCGACGAAAATTACGCGCGCGCGCGCGCGCGCGCACACACATATATATATATATATAACCAAAGTATGGTATAAAGCTCTGAACACACACACATATTATCAAGCACATTCAATCATATAATAAATTGATCAATTTAACAGTAAACATTTTTTTACTGTTAAAAATCAGATGAAATTAGAGGAATTTGCATATTAATTTTTAAAAAAAATAATATTTTATATTTTATCTTTATATAATAGATATTTGTTAGGATTCTAGTTTTTTTCCCTCTTCCCTTTGTAGTATGCTAATAAAAACGTTGCTTGTTATGGCCTTTAGAACACTAACAAATGAGATGAATTATCTTCCTTTTATATGAGGATAAAATAGAAAAGATAAACACTAAAAAATATTAAGGTTGAAACTTGGTACAATATAGTGAAATAGACTAGTAATAAATATCTAAAAATTAAATTATATATAGATACACATATTAATATTGATTGATACGAAAATTGGGATAAAATTGAAATTAATTGTTAGAATTTTTTTCATAAGAAAGATACTGAATCTTTTCTTTATTACAAAAGTACCGTATTGGAAAACTATTTATATATATTCTGATACTCTGAATTTCTGGATTTGATCCATCGAAAAGGAATGATTCGATTCTAACTCTCCTTGTTCGGTTGTGCGTGTATACCGTAGATGGGGTGTTTCGGTTAAGGAGAAAGAGGAAGGAAGATGCAATGTGGCAAGGTTTGTTGGAGAGTTGAGAAAGAAAGAAAATTAAAAAAAGAATAGAAGAGGGTAGCGGACAGCAGCGGAGGAAAAAAGAAAAGGAGAGAAGCCTAGCCCATGGAATCCAAGAACAAAAGAGATGAAAGTCCTCCCTGCATCTCAGAACCAATAAAGTAATAAAAATGCTAGAAGCATATGAGGTCTAAAGTCTTGAAATGCCTCCAAAACCTTCTCTATATCCCAATGAGACTGATATATTGGATGATACACTTGACTTTGACTTGACAATATCCACTATCTGTTTATGTTCTCATAGTAGTCCAGCTGATGATAATGATGTGATGATTCATGTTATGTTACTATCTTTAGTCCTTAATATAAAAATTAGTTGAATAGTTTGAGTAGATTAAAAAAACTAATTAAATTAGTTATTTGTAATAAATATGTGTTGTTTTTTTTTCTAAAATATCCTTGCTAATCTTTATATTGGTTAGAACTAATATTATTACAAGAATTACGTTAGAAAAAATATATAAATATGAGAGACAAAATAAATTAGGATCTTATATTTAGGATTAAAATGAAAAATCAAATGATATTTTATATTAAAGACTGAAGGTAGTAAATTCAAAGAAAATTTAGCTGAGGTTTTACATTAGAAAAGGGAGTCATTTGGACAATTAAGTTTTATTTGGCATCCTAAGTTATTTTATTCCATTTATGTCATGCTACAGAAATGAATTAGAAAAATTTTGATAAAAAAATGTAAGATAAAAAGCAAACAAAATTAATTTAAAGTTTTTAACCCATCTTTCCAATTTTTTAAATTAAGTTTATTAAAAATTTTCTCTTTCTCTTGTTCCCTCTATTTCCCTTATTCCAAATAGATACACAATAGCGTTAAAGCTCAGAATGAACTAACGATATAAATCTTGACCATTTCAAATATATAGAATCAATCAATTTATAATAATTGTAACTTGGATATGAATATTTAGATTAGTGATTATTTTTTCAACGATACGTCACATGGTGAGCTTATATATATGAGCTTGAAAGAGATACTTGTGAATATGACGGTATCATTATATTCCTCAAGTTCTAATTATAAAACCCTTTTTCTATTATAAATTACACTACAAAAAGGGTTTTATATTTAGAATCGGAGAAGTAGGGCTGGTAAAACGGGCCAACCCGCGAGTTGCGGGTTAGCCCGTGGCAGGTTGTGGGTTATGTGGTGCGGGCTCAAAAGGCCCGTTTTCTGGCGGGTTGGCATTTTGCCAACCCTAACCCACCAAGGTGGATTGGCGGGCCAACCCACCAACCCGCCAGAATTTTTATTTTTTTTTTCTTACTTTTTTTAAATTTTTCTTTTTTTTTAAATGTTAGTAGTTATATATAATACAAAATAAAAATACTAGAAATGATATAAAATATTACAAATATCCAAATAAAAATTACAACACAATAAAATACAAATAGTATATGATTGTCCAATTTTCCAACATGATAATACACAAGTTCACACTTTTTTTTTTAATGAAACCAATGAGCAATACTGAATAACCTTCTTTATCTAATTATTTCTAATAACAATAAAGTTTGAAGTAAAAATTTACTTTACTTTTGCCTTTGTTATCTATTTTTTTAAAAAAAAAAATAGGTGGATTAACCCGCAGGTTGGCCCGCGGGTTGGCGGGCCAACCCGCTGCAGGTTAGGGTTATGGCGGTGTGGGTTATGTTTTTCAAGGTAGTGGCGGGTTGGCTTTTGGCCAACCCTAACCCGCCATTTTTGGCGGGTTGGCGGGTTGGACCCGCAGGTCCAACCCATATTACCGGCTCTACGGAGAAGTACTAAACATGAAAAATAACATGATAAATTATTAAGGAAAAACCCAAAATAAGGCAATAATAATGTTATATAAAATACAAATTGACAAGCGAAGCTAATAATTCATGCGTTTCAAAATTTTAAATAACCATTGTTTTGAATGGGCCAAGAAATACTGTCACCGAATCGCTCTGTTATAGTTGCTTTTGAACACAGGGTCATGTCCCTTGAATTGGTGTCTGTGCTCATTCTCTTTTTAATTCAGTCCCTTACCATAGGCACAGTAACTTAGTTAGGTTATGTCCATAAGACCAATGTTATTAACCGTAAATTTTGTCACATGTTCATGGCGTCGATGGAACAATCCATCACAAAATCAATTTGCAACATGCTTTCCGTGGTTCTCGGTGGAGAATTCCTCCCCCATACCGGTTTTTTTTGTTTAACGTATAGGTATTTTTATATTAGAGGTAACCCTATTTGAGATGCTATCAGTATTAAATATGGGTATCTCCCCCAACGTAGATTTGAACATTGGTTCAATATATATTGTGAGAGAATAATCCTTTCTATTAGGTCTAATCTCTTCTGGTTTTCTTTTTCTTCTTTTTTTTTTGCTCTTGGTGATAGTATATTTGAGGGAAAAAGAAAAGGTCTTTAAAATATTCAATTGAAGTAGAGCTTCTTGTCCCAAAAAAGAAAATATAGAAGTAGAGTTTGGGGCATAACACCAGCCCAAAACACATGCACTGCGACGTGTTAGTTTCTCAGGCCCACGCTCATGGATAGGTCCACAAATGACGAATCTATGGACCGAAGCTGCAAAAATCCCTTTTTTCTGAATGTTTAGTTTTGGGAAAAATTGCAATTAGCTCCCACCTAAGAGAATTAAATACAAAAGGGTAACTTGAAATCATCAAATTATTCTCAAGTCTCAAAGGACCTCATTGCAAGATATTCCATTTGTTTAATTGCCAAATTGTCTTCTTTTTTAAAAAAATTTTGTATTGACAATTAAAAGAGCAGTCATTAACAATTTAAGATGTAAGAATTAACAACTATCGTAAAAGCTATTGACAATTTATATATTACATTTTTGTGATGAGCTGAGACATTATCGAATATCAAATACAGGCACCTCTTCCAATGAAAATTCAAACATTAGTTCAATATGTTGTAACTACTAAACCCAATTCCTATTTGTTTTTAAAACAGTTAATAGACACAAAATTTCTAGTCCCAAAAAAAAAAGAAGAATAGAAGTAGAGTTTGGGGCATAACACCAGTCCAAAACAGATGAACTGTGAGGTTTTAGTTTATGAGGCTCAAAATCGATATCCACACACTAACAAGATTGGATATAACGGAAAGAGTTAGTCCCTTATAACTGGCAATTAAAATATGAAACAAAGTGTTTTCATCAATTTGAACAATTACATTTAATTTTTAATCTTTTGTTAAAGGGAAAAAAAGGAACTCAAACGAATTTTCAGCCTCGATTGAAAAACATCTAGACGTGCAAAATACTCCTAAGCTAGATAGAGCTGGAAGTCGAGAAGTTAATGGACTTTGGAAGAAACATTCACATTTGACAGCAACATGGAAAACAATTGTCTCCAATTCACATGTTTTCTGGAATGTAAGGGGAGATTCTTGGCCAAAGTCTATACCATCGTCCCAGACAATTTGGCGTGAATAACAATTCAAATGTGAAATGACATACTTTCATTTCCAACAATTTCGTTTGTAATTTTTTTTAAAGACGTAATAAAACTGATGTTATATGCTATTCTGATCCTATTTATAAAGTAGAGATAGAAGGTTTTTCTTGATCCTATTTATAAACTACCCCATTATATTTTTAGTATGAATATACTATTTTGTCTTTCATTTATTATAGTATAGATAATTATTTCTTTGAAATGTGTATATATTAAATAGGGATAAAAATAAAAAATAATAAAAACCATATTGGATGTACCTATACTTCTTTTTAATTTTTAATTTGGTACCTATGGGTTTCTTTCTCTTAATTAAATATTTAGTTTTGCTTTATTAACAAATTTAAATGATGACTTTGCAATTAAATGTTGACAAGTTATGGTTTAAATTTTAATTCTGTAACCTAAAACTTTTATATCTTTAAATTTAAGCATTTGAATGATTAGATGTTTGACAAATATGAAAAATACTAAAATATTAAACATTTAATCATTTATAAAAATAATTATATTAAAAGATTAAAAATTGCAACGCGTTTTGCTAGCATTTAAATTTGGAGTGATCATTTAAATTCGTTGAGTAGAATTCGCTGTTAAATGAAACTAATTTTGTTAACATACAGGAACAAAAACTACATTTTTAAACTTGAGAGATTAACTGAATTTTTGCCAAAATTTAGAAGATTAAACGTATAAATTACTCCTCCGGTTTTAAATATAAGACCCTTACACACACTAGTATAATGGTATTATATATAGGACAGGAGGAGTAACATTTTTTTATGATTTATTTTGTAAGCCCGATCTTAAAATTAAATGAGCCAAAAAATCTAAACAATATTTTCGGGTCCCATGTTTCTCAGAATCTACAGGGAAGTCCTTTGCCAAAATCAATAGTCAACACCACTGATGATAACTTGGCGTGAATGACAATTCAAATGTGAAACAAAATGTTTTCTTCAATTCGAACAATTACATTTAATTTGTAATCTTTTGTTAAAGAATAAAAAATAACTCAAATGAATTTTCAGCCACAATCGAAAAACATCTAGAGACGTGCAAAATACTCCTTAGCTAGAAAGAGATGGAAATTAAGAAGTTATTGGACTTTGGAAAAAGCATTCACATTTGACAGCGATATGGAAAATAATTGTCTCCAATTCACATGTTTTCTGGAATGTGCATTCACATTTGAAAAAATATAATTAGCATTTGCACCGGTGGAAAGAAACACACGAAGTTTTCCATATTACCCACACAATACTCATCCCAACAAAAAATAGACTTCAATAATTTTAAGTCATGTTAGAAATGGATTATAATATCTCTTGAAATTAAAATGCATGGAAAAACCTACAACTCTTTTTAAGTAATGACGAATGGAGATAAATGTCTCTAGTTTTCCACATTTATATAGCAACATTTGGCGGAAAGCTTGTGGCCTACAAGATGGCGCCGTAGTTAATTTGGAAATGGAATACATTAAGAAAACTAGATAAATTAGTTAAATATAATAAATATAAGATGATTTCTCTAAAATACTTTTAGTGAAATATTAGATTATATATATTAATTTGTAAGTGAGATAAATTAATTTAAAAATAATAAATATAAAAAATAAAATAAATTAAAATCTTATATTTAGAGTTAAAATTGACTTCTTAGCTAATTTTCATATTTCGGAAGGAAAGAGCATAAAATAGGTCAAAAAGGGGCCATCAGATCCCACAAAATTTGGGGGCACAAGAATTTATGACACCGGACAAAGACAATTCATAAATATATGAATCAAAAGGCATGCTCTGATCTTAGTGAGTTCCAAATCCAACTCACCAAAACTTTGTGTGAATTATGCTCTTGTGTGTTTTATGCATAAGTTTCTACTTGATTATTTGAGTAAGACCTTAAGCATTAATTACACTGAATTTAAAGAAATGAGTAGTGGCACTATTTATAGTTTTTAAATAATGCGACGTCATACGAATTGTGTTGTATCTATTTATATTATTACTCAATTCAAAAGATGAAGCCTCTGGGTAAATGATTCTAAGATTCAAATCATCCGAAACTCCTAACATATGGCGAAAAGTTAAAGAAGAGGAAAAGAGAAAGAAATCTTACCGCAGACAATAATTTTATCAATTACTCTAATTTGACACTGATCTGAAAAATATTACCATGCCAAACAGAAAACATAAGCGGCCACATGGATAATTAAAGGATTCATTTATGGAATGAACTTGAAATCTTACATTACAAATCTTTCAGATTATTCTCAACAAAAGTAAAAATTATATATATAAAGCACACATATAAATATATGCTTTATATAATTATATATTATATTTTTTCATACATGTGATGAGGCTTAATCTTAAAAGACTAACATATTAAGAGGAAAATCCACTTAAATTTATAAATCTCACAGGCTTCCTAACGCAAGGCTCATAATGATGTACTATGTATGCTGGAAAAAAATACTATATATATATTTTATATCACCTAGGTATACTTTGGTGGAAAACTAAAAACTTGTGGCATCCAAGATGTGACCTCAATAATTATAAGTTACAAGGGGACCATAATATTACGTAAAACTTGGGGGCACAAGAATTTATGATACCGGACAACAAAGAGAATATAAATAATATGCCAAGCTTTCCAAGTCGTGTGTAGGATACTCGACCCTCAAACAAGAGACGTCTAGGCCTACAAAATAGAGTAAGTTAGAAATTAAATGAGATAGACAACATGATAGTGACAGTTCGTTGAAAAGTTTTGGCAAAATTATACACAGGTCCCGCAAAAATAACTAATTCACAAAAAATCTCTGAAAATCCGGAAATGATTCTTAAGTCCCTAGAGACCTATATATAATAAATTGTAATTGTGAAATTACCTATTTACCCCTATTAATTTTTATTGCAGCAATCCATTTACAACCTCAATGGTGGCTGTTGATAACCCGAGGAGAAGTGATTAACAACCTCGCAGTATCCCTAACAACTCACTCCGTGGGATACCAGGAGCATTGCTAAGGTTGTTAACCACTTCTTCTCGGGTTGTCAACAGCCACTGTTAAGGTTGTAAATGAATTGAATTGGGTTTAAATTAATAGAGGTAAATAGGTAATTTCACAATTGTAATTTATTACACACAGTCCTTGGGGACTTAGGAATCATTTTGGGATTTTAAGAAATTTTTTATAAATTAATTGTCTTTTGTGGGATCTGAGTGTAATTTTTTCAAAAATTTTCTGCCCTTCTAAATACGCTCATAAGAGTTGTGAGTCAAGCTAGAAATTTAAAAAAAAAAAATCATGATCTTTAACAAGAAATGTAAATAAAATTGGAATCCATAAAAAAAGTCATGATATTGGATGAGGGCGATGAACACAATTATGTCAAAATTTCCGCACTCCGTGTAGAATACGTATCCCAATGGAAATAGGTTTCTAAATTTACGGAGTATTTAGATAAAAATTAAATCATAATTTTAAAAATAATTTTACATAGTTTAAGATAAACATATGAGAGGAATGTCTTAACTTACATAAATGAAGGTGCAATTTTAATTCTGATTTTATTTTTCAGATATAATTTTAACCATGATCTTTTTAGGGGTATAATTTTATCCTTGATTTTTTTGGTGCACCTAAAGATGAGAAGTAAAGTTATACCAAAAAAAAGATTAAGAGTAAAATTATGCAAAAAAAAAAAGATTAGGAGTAAAATTACACTACTAAAAAATCGTGGTTAAAAGAATTAAAATTACACCTTCGTTTTTTTTTTCTTCTTCTTCTTTTAATTTTCTTCCTATCATTTTTTTTGACTTTATCATCCAACTAGCTATACAATTCTAACGTGTTCATTTAATTCGGTTGAATTTTCAATCAATTGTCAATATCACGTGGAAAATTAGGGAGAGTTGTTTTCCACGTCGTTGTCTAGTGTGAAGGTTTTCTCCAAAGTACAGTAACTTTTAAAGTTTTTTTTTTTTCAATCCCTTTCTAACTTACTTTGCAAGTCTAGAGGTTCTTCCCTTCTTAGGGGTATTTGGATAGAAACGAAATTATAGTTTTAAAAGTAATTTTACAGTATACGAAGTAAATATGTGGAGGAACTTATTTCGATTTGTGAAAAAAATACTTTTGAGAAGTACTTTTACAGCTTCCCAAATATCTCCTTAAATGAAAACCAAAACTCAAGTTCTACAAGTCAACTTTAGAGGTAGAGAGAATGAAAATTCATAAGTTTGTATTTTTCTTTCAAAAAAAGTTTACACACGAAATTATTGCAATTAGAAATATTTCATTTCACATTTGAATTGTTACTCACACCAAATCATCTCTTTTTAATATGCCGATTAATTCTAATTGAAGAAACTAATCCATCGTAATGTCATAAATTAAGGTTTAAATTTTTATTAAAAAATGTGTTCACAATTAGAGTACTTTATATTTGACATATTTGACTTTTTTTTTTAAATATGGCTATCCGATCGGGTCAAATTTGAGCATTATCAGGTAATTGGGACAGCTTATAGCGCGATATATTAATTTTAATATCTTCATGTGAACAAGACTTCTCTACTTTATTACACTACATTAATATGACAAAATGTTATACATAAACTACTATGATATGCTAAACAAAAAGCATCAGTTTGCACATGGAATGGGAATAGATAATAATTGGATTCATCTATGGATAAACATGAAACTAATATTACAAATCTCACAAAATACTCTCAATAAAAGTAAAATTATATATATTCATGCACACCCAAGTATTTATTCGAATTCATGAATCACTTCTAACTCTAAATTCAAACGTCTCGTAGGAATAACGACACTCGTATTAGTTGAAGTAGCAAAGTCAAATGGAGAAGGAGGCACCCTTAATTTATCAACCTCTCCTTCCAACATTTGTATTACAGTTTTCATCGATGGACGATCTATTGGATGCCACTGAATGCACCAAAGCCCCACAATTGCTAGTTTCCTTGCAATTTTAACATCACCTTCATCTTCGATGTAGATACTTATGTCACCTCCTTCAATCAAACTATGGATCCATTCTGGATATAACACTTGAAAGGTTCCTGGATTTGTGTCAACATTTTTCCTCCCACCAACCATTTCTAGAAGTAGCATTCCATAACCGTAAATATCTGCTTTATATGACACATTTCCAAAATTTCGAGAGAAGACTTCAGGTGCAATGTAGCCTAAAGTTCCTCTAGCTGCTGTCATTGACACTGTACTTTGATTTTTAGAACACAACTTGGCTAGACCAAAATCAGAAATTTTCGGAATAAAATTGTCATCTAACAACACATTACGAGGATTAATGTCAAAGTGGAGAATTCGGTAATCACAGCCTTGATGAAGATATTCAATCCCTTTGGCTATGGCAAGAGCTAATTGTTGCAACTTCAACCATCCAAGGAAATTTTCTTTGTTGTCTGGTGAAGATATGAACTTTTGGAGTGAACCATTAGGAAAGAAATCATAAACAAGAGCACGACGAGAACCATCAGCACAGAAGCCAAGCAAACGAACAATATTTATGTGATGAATTCTGCCCATAGTCCCCACCTCATTGATGAAGTCTTGGCCATCGCACCCTGAATTATTGAGTACTTTTACAGCTACCTGGATTTCGGTTGATAGCTTGCCTTTAAAAACTTCTCCATGAGCTCCTTCACCTAATTTATCCTTGAAATGATTTGTGATTCTTTTCAGATCAGCGTAAGAAAATCTAGTAGGTTTGTGCACCTCATAATCCTCCAAAAACTTTTCCAATCTCACTTGATCGTCTCCTTTCTCTTTGAAGTAGCGGTATATGTAAAAGCACGCAATGAACACCACCAGCAGCACAATTGACCCTGGAGTCAAAGAGGCACATAAATTGAACATCCAATTTCAATAAGAATCACATTCCAGAACCCAATTTGAGACGGGGAAAAAGAGAAAAAGCAGAGTCAACGAGTGTCACAAGCACCTGCTAAAACAATTCCAGGAATCGCGTTGGTTTTGTGCTTTTCAACGTCGGATTTTGGTTGTGGCCATCTAAATTGTAACATGTTTTCCTGAAGTGAAAATGCAGAAATGGGTGAAACTAGTTGAAACATCTTGGTGCAGAAAGCTAGGTCCTGCTTCAGGATACTATCATAGGACTGAACAGCATAAATCGGGCAGACGAGCATATCTTGTGCAAATGGAGTAGAAAAGTCTTCGTTTCTGAGGTATCGTGATCCAAGCGAAGAACAATTGAAGAAAGTAACATTTTTGTCGGGCATATCATCAAACTCTAAAGGATAAATGGATGAATTGTAGAGATGACGTTGTAGAAAGAGTCTGGGAAGACAACCTCCTGGATCCTGTGTGGATAAGATGCGCAATTCATCGATTATGACATCGACACGGAGGCTTACTCCTTCGAGAGCAGGGATAGAAGGGAACTCAACCATATTGCCACTGTCATAGAGATGGAAGGGGACAATTTTATCATTAGGCGCATGCTGTTGCTGACCATGCCCTTGTTTCAGAAGGAGCACCGCTACCTGGATGATCACCAACAAAAAAAATCTACGATAGCAAAACATCGTAACCACTTTTTTTTTGTGTGTTGTATATGAAACTTGGATTCGGGTTATAATATATGTTTAAGTATCAGGTAACACGCCGCATATCTCATTCAAAATGAAAGCAAGGGAAGATGGATGCAACTTGGAAGGTGATTGTGGACCCAAAGTGTTTGCTGTGAACTATGGTGCTTCTTACTGAAAGCAGCCGCTTGGGATTGATCCGAGTTTCTCTTTAATTTACTTATCAATCTCTAAAATTTTCAGATTAAAAAAAATAATTTGCATTTCCTAGTCTAGGGGGAAAATACCTGTTACTCATATCATACCAGTCAAATCATACAGAAAGCTGGCCAAAGGAGATGTAAACAAAGTCATTAGTCAGAAAGTGAAGTCAACCATAGACAACAATACAATACAAGCTAGCCGCGTGGAGCAAGAAGTATAGGAAAAGGATATCGAGCCGCGTTTATTAAATACGGAAGCTTAGAATCAACAGCTGCACATCACGGTGAGCGATGGACAGAGAGAAAGGCCTAAGGTGCTGGTATCCAGTGTTGTTTACGCAGCTTCTAATGTATGGACTTACGAGTTCTCAAGAGCAGAGCAAGTCCTGTGCTCCGTCTCGTTGCGGCATTATCACAAACATCTCACATCCATTTCGACTACGAGATGACCCGCCCAACTGCGGCGATCCGACTTACGAGCTAGCCTGTGAAAACAACATCACTCTCCTCCATTTGTATTCAGCAACATACAGAGTGGCGGGAATCAACTACAACAACCACACAATCCGACTCGTAGATCCTGGCGTTGAGGAGGGCAATTGCTCCTCCCTCCCTCGCTATCTCTTATCCCGATCTAATTTCACCGACACTTACAACTTATCCTATGATTATGATAGCCGTAATCCCTATAACGCCGCTCTGATGGACGACGAAACTATATTCGAGCATGTGGTGTACCTGAAGTGCAGGGATCCAGTAAGGGACGACGCAGCGTACCTGGACACAGCACCCTGCGTGAATTGGGAAGGAGGAGGCCATGCTTATGCTGTAGCTGGAGACTTGACGGCTTACCAGTTGAATTCTGGGTGTCGCGTAAAATGGGTGGCCGCGATAGCCTCACATCGGGAGTCATTGGGAAATGGAGGAATAAAGTCCTACGCTGATATTCACACACTGCTTTCCTTCGGATTTGAGCTTTCGTGGTGGGTACGAGCCTGTGTTGATTTTAAATGCCCGAGTTATTATGCATGCTCTTTGGAGCCTGGAACTCTCAGTCTCGGATGCTTTGATCAGCGTTGGCGCTGTGATGGTCCCGTTGGCATACCTCACAAAAAAGATTGCAGTAAGTCACCTTTCCTTTCCCTTTTCCAGCTCACGGTTTATAAACATTTTTTTCGCAAACCGACACAACTTATTTTCACATAGCAGCAGGATTGAAAAACTTTCAAACAGGCCATGGGTGTTTTTGGTGTGAGAGATTTAGAGGGAAGAGAAGTGGAGAGATTTTGCTCCACTCCAAAACTGGTAAATTTGAAGGGAAGTGGTATATTTTTATCTTGTGTTGACTAAATTAGTCATGTTATTTTTAACTAGATGGTGCTGTCCCGTGCGTTGCACGGGGAGCAATTACTTTAAATGAGAACCTCACCTAAAATAATGTCTCTTTCTTTCACCTATGTGAATTGATTTCGTCTTTTGCGTAGATCCTTACAATTGGACAGAGAATATAGAAAAACCCCATCAGTTAATTTTGATATATTGTTTCAAATGCCAAATCAACAAAAACAGGTAAAATGAGAAGAGGAATGAGAAATACTTCTTGAGGTTTGGACAAAGCTTCTTGACTTGGAAAAGATAACAACACTTGCACTTGCATTGAAGAAGGCCCTTGGATTGAATGAAGGTCAAGTCTGTGGGACCATAATTGTTGACATGAAGTAGAAGCATTTTGTCTTCCGTTCTTTGATAGTGATCCTTATTCACTTGCAAACATTTCATACATCTCCCTCTCTCTGCTATGTCCCTTGATCCTACTGATAACATGTTCAAGGATGGAGAACCTAGAGAGAGTTGGTAGCCACAACACCGAATCTGGTTGGGAAAAAGATGAAATTTTGGCAGCATGAGAAAAAACGATAGCTGAAATATTGCTGAAATGAGGAAATATAAAATGGAGATAGAGGATTACAATATAAATGTACAATCGCTATTATCTCGTAGATTCGCTGCCCTCTTTAATCTCCATACTCGTGAAAAAGAAGGGGGAATGTCATGAAGTGGAAACATCCACCATCCTTTTTCAAACGAACCTGAAGGCAAATGCTGCGGGTATGAAGGTCAAGATATAATGTAAGAAGAAGAGGAAAAATAATCATCAAAGAAAGAAGCCAAAAGCACTGCAAGCTGACTTTATCTGTCATATCCTCAGCGATTTCTCTCTACTGTCGCATCCTTGCCTGAAAAGAATCACCGCCGATTCCTCTCATCTCTGCCTCCCAACTATCATGGCCATCGTGATCATGGCTTCTTCGTCGTCGCCAAGCCTGCTAGATCTCCCTACCATCCTTACTGAGAAATGAAAAAGAAGAATGCGATGGAATAGAGAGGGCGAGGACCAATGTGTAGCCCTCACTTCTGTCACTCACCTTCCTATAGCCATGATCTCCTCGTCTCTGCTTCCCCAGTGTCATCGCCATTCTCATCAGTGCCTCTCCGCTGTTGTCGTGGTCACCAGATCTCCCCACCATCTTCAATGTTTAGCTCCTCATTAGTAAAGACGTAGACTGAAGAAGAAGAGACCAACGAAGAAAATATGAGTGAGGCGGTTTGAAAAAGAAATTGACGGTTGGAGGCTGAGAAAAAGGATATGGGAGGAGTTGAGAAGTGAGCCGTACAAGAAAGAGAGAATGTGTGATGCCGAAGAAATAGAAAGGACAAGACAGTGTTGACAGGATTCATAAATGGGGAAGATTCAAATTTCAAAATATAAAAAATGAGGCGGGATTTGAAATTCAAAATATAGTCTTTGCACGCAGCCATTTATATGAGCCATATGACACAGAGCCCGATAGGCTATTATTAAGCCAAAAATTCCTTATGAACAGTAAAATGAGTCTGAAGCCAAAGAATAAGCCATTTGAGCCGTGGCTTGAGTGGAATAGTATTAAAAGATATATTGATATTCTCATACTATGCTTCCCTTTGTTCTTCATCCTCACAACCTCAACTATTTTTTGGATGGTTATATATTAACCGTGTGTGGGTATATATGAATGTCAAATAAATTAATTAGTGTTTTCTGCCCAAAAAAATAAATTAGTATGCGAATCTTTTATATTTCATTTATCAGCTACTGTTTTAATATTAGTGCAGGGCCATCCAAGACTAATATGGTCCAAATTTAATTTTTACTTTTATATCTTTTAAAAAATTGTTTTAATGTATGCAAAATTTAAAATAAGAATAATATTTTAACCGTAAGTTTTTTTAAAAAAATTTATTAATTAAATTTTATTAGTGAAAAATTTTAAATCAATATGTTAAAAAGTTTAAAATTGTATTCATGTGTCAAAATACTCCAACCGTCTTTAAGCAAAAATTGTTAGCAACAGTGACGTAAAAAATGATCATAATTTTTCAGTGGGTTATGTATATATATTAAGTTTAGTTATTATTGTGCGTATATGTATTATAATTATAATATTTATAATTATTTTCTGTCAGAATAATATGTATAATTATTATGGTATATATGTTGTAGGTATGATTATAAATTATACTTTGACATAAATGTAATTTATAATTATATTTTATTAAACATTATGCAAACTTGAAAAAAAAAAACTCAAATATAATAAGAGTAAGGTTGTTCATATAGAAATATTTTCCTTTCCTCCGAACCAAACAAGGTAACATTAAAATCCATTCTCTTCCCTCCCTTTTGATCAATTTAAATAAGGTAATATTAAAATCTCTCTTCGCCCTTCACTTTTCCTTCCCTTCATTAAGAGCCTGTTTAGAAGGGCTTAAGAAATTTCCTATAAGTACATTTTACATAAGTCGAGACAAAATTTTTCTCACATATTTGCCTCATATTTTATAAATTACTATTAAAAACTATTTATAAATTATTTATAAACTGTTCCAAACGGGTCTTAAAATCCATCCTCTCTTCTCCCCTCCATCGAGCCAAACAAGCCCTTAGCAATTGTTCCGTTTATGCCTTGTTATGCGTGTTGCTTATCCCTGTCAAGTTTTCTTCTATTTTTTTTCAACTTTCCTCTTTCTCTCTCTCTCCCCTCTCGTTTACTCCTTCAAAATGAAGAGACTTCCAACAAAGAGCTTTGCATTTTCATATCTAAGATTCAAGTTGTTCTAAAAGGCAAAAGCATCTTCTCCATCTAAAATCAAGCACTACTGGTCATTTTAATAAAGGGAAAGTAGGGGGAAAAAAGATTTGAAGGTGCTTATCTATTTGCCTGATGAATAACAAGTCTGCTCTATTAGATAACAAATACAATATTAGAAATTATAAGCTAAGAATTCTAAATAATAAGTCTGCAGTTAAAAATAACAAAGTTCAAAAAGGAGGTCATTTTGGTCTTTTACACAATATTTGTTTATTGTTAATTCATATTTAAGATCTGATTTCTGACAATAGTTTTTTAAATTCAAGAACTGAAAACGCAATTTTATACTTTTCAGGCCCCTTATTTGTAATTTTTCCTTTATTTAATGCCGTGAATTAGGAACCACGCGGCAATGGAAAGAGTCCACTTGCTGCTGGGTAACCTATAAGTATCTCACACATTTATTTTGTGCGTTATAAAATTATTTTTAAAATATTAATTCAAATATCCTGTTAAATTTACATAATTTTAACCATATCTATACTTAAATATTAGATTTGCTCTTAGACATAAGATTTATTTTACAGTGCAATGTGCCTCACAGATTGAATCTTACATTAACAACTTGTAGTATTGCTTGTCAATAAAAGATATTTACTCATTAGTCTACTTCTCGCTAACTCAGATTTGTTTAACAGTTTTCTTGGCTTAAATAAAACAAGCATCTGTCTATCCCAACAAAACCGTCTTTTTCGATAAAATTAATAATTACTAACAAAATTAATTTTATTTTTATTGAGAATTCCATATTACCGTTTTAACTTTTAATCTTAACACAGACATTATCTGCCGATGATCTGATAATTTTGATTTAATATCATGTTACACTTTTGTTTGTTGCAGGTGAATTTTCGAAACTGCAAATATTGGCCGAAGGTAATGAATGTATTCACTATTCAATAATTTTGTGTTGATACTATGTTGCTTAGCCATAATACTATTAGGGGGTTGTTTGGAAAGTTAACATTCAAAGAAGTCTTTTTTTTTTTTATGTTAGTTAGGTAACTTGTTTTCCAAAAATATCATTTTAATTCACATTTATTTTTTTAAAGATAAGGTTTTTGAAAACAAGAATAAGTTTAATAACATATAAACATAATTAATATAACAAAAAGCAAAACTAATTTCTGCCAAGTTGCTGCTCCAATGGTGAGAGAAATGTGCTGTTTAATAACACCAATAACTCTATTAAAAAGAAAAAAGCACCAGTAACGATTCTTTTAGATATAAGACCTACCTAATTAATTTAAAATAAAAAATTAATTAAATCAATTATTTACTTATTATTAAAAAAATTTATATAGGTCACTTTTCTATTTTTGTTTTTGGAGCAGAATGTATATCACTTTTTTTAACGTCATATTTTGTAGTCTTTTTACTAAAATAACTTTTCTTTTATTGCCATTGTTATTATGGGTATGTAAAATATAGGATTTCCAATCGTACTAGGAAAAAGAGAGAAACGGAGTATAATGTTTTTATATTTTTAACTTATAAAACCATATCGATTAGCTCTTAAACTTGAACTATTAATAAACTCAGTTGAAAGAGTTTGCTTCAAAAATATTTTATCGTTCTCTAATCTATCACTGCCGTTGTTGACTTTTGTAAAATTTTCTTGCAGATTATCTTTATGGACTTGAAAAGGGTAAGGTTCTATCTCAGCTTCGGTACAATTTTTTAGGTTAATAAATACGTTTAGTTTTTAAAAATTTCTATTAAATTTTAATTCAGTCTTTTAAGTTTAAAGATTATATTTTTCGTCCCTTAAACTTGACACTGTTGACTTCACCAACAAAAAATCATGATTCAACAATTTTAGAATGATGACTCAGCATTTGAATACTGATATATTAATTTTTAATTTAAAATATGTAAATAAAAAAATATTTAAAATAAAATCTAATTAAGGTTCCGTCCGGCATAGTTATTTTTTACGGCCAAATTTTCTAACATGGTTCTCATCTATAAGATTTACTCTTAAATTTTCATAAAAATAATAATTTTAAAATAGTTTAAATCGTAATTTTTTTATTTTGTAGCATCAGCTTTTTAAATTATAATATTAAATCTAGTACAAAAGTTAATAATAATGCTAGTCTTTAAAATAATTATAATTTTTGAGACAAAATTTATTTAATTTTTTAAAACCATTAATTATCTTTGATGTATACAAAGTATGAGATCTATTTATTTGATGTTTTAAAACTATAGGGACTGGATTAATATCAGTCAAAGTTTAGGGACCAAAGTTGTCACCTGCGATTATGCAAGCTATGCTGGCATTTCTACCTTCTAGAGAGTCATGGCAACTCATTTACATAGATACCATTGGTTATATGTAAATCCTATGTGTATTGGAAAAACATGTCCAGGACTGTTCCAAATAGCAAAAAAAAGAATAGGCCGTCGCAGCAATGACACGGATTTTATTCCAAAATAAGATTAATTTCATGAGCTAATTATATTAACCCAAAAAAATTAATGGTGGTTACTTCTTCTTCGTTTATTCAAGAAGCCATATTCTTGTCAGTAACCATTTATATGATTGATGTTTATCGGATAAAGAAATATTTGCAGGATTGTTCCAAATAGCAGGGAAGGGTATATACGATCACCACGATGACACCGATTTTATTCTGACAAATGCTGCAATCAAACTGGGAATAATTACAGGAAGAGTTGTTGTGCCATACACCATAGTAAGATTTTCAATTGGTGTCATATTTCTATCTATACTGTTGGTTTACATATACCGTAGAAGGCACATGTCAATATTCGAAAACATCGAAGACTTTATACGACTTCACAACCTCATTCCAATAAGATACTCCTACAAGGATTTGAAGGCAATGACCAAAGGTTTCAAAGATAAGTTAGGTGAAGGAGGATTCGGCACTGTCTACAAAGGGAAATCAAAGAGTGGACATGATGTTGCTGTCAAAATGTTGGGTAAATCCAAAGCTAATGGCCAAGAATTTATTAGTGAAGTGGCAACTATTGGGAGGATTCATCATGTTAATGTGGTGCATCTTATTGGATTCTGTGTGGACAGCTCAAAGCGAGCTCTTGTCTACGAATTCATGTCTAATGGATCATTAGATAAATATATTTTTTCTAAACAAGAAGGTAACCCTTTAAGTTATCACAAGATGTATGACATATCTCTAGGAGTAGCTCATGGGATTGCTTACCTTCATCATGGATGTGACATGCAAATATTGCATTTTGATATCAAACCCCATAACATTCTTCTCGATGATGACTTTACTCCAAAGATTTCAGATTTTGGACTTGCAAGGTTATATTCCGTTGACGATAGCATTGTAACTTTAACTGCAGCAAGAGGAACAATAGGGTATATGGCTCCTGAATTATTCTACAAGAATATTGGAGGAGTATCTTATAAGGCTGATGTTTATAGCTTTGGAATGCTTTTGATGGAAATGGCTAGTCGAAGAAAGAATTTGAATCCACATGTTGAACATTCAAGCCAACTTTACTTTCCATTGTGGATTTATGACCAATTTGATGAAGAAAAAGATATAGAAATAGAAGATTTGACAAAAGATGAAAAAGATTTAGCAAAGAAAATGTTCATAGTGGCACTATGGTGTATACAACTAAAACCTACAGATCGCCCTTCAATGAGTAAAGTAATAGAGATGCTAGAAGCAGATGATGTTCAAAGTCTTGAAATGCCTCCAAAGCCTTCTTTATATCCTAATGAAGAAGTTTTGGTGGATGATGGATCCTCCTCTAGCCAGGCAACATCAACTATCTCTATACATTCTCAAAGCAATCGTCAAGGTGAGGGTACAAGTGATGGGAAATGATACTTTGCAATTGAAAGTGGAGGTTAGGTGCGGTAATATTTTAAAAGTTTAGTGTATCATTTTGTATTTAATAACAATACTCAGTTATTTGCTGTGATTTGAATTTTCTTCTAATGATTTAGTATCTCATTTTCATAGTTTAATAGTGATGTTATGGCATGGACAAAGACTAATAATCTCTTTCAAGCTCATAATCTACTATCTCATATTGGTCTAAGGGTAGTCTAGTGAATGTGCAAGTGATGGGAACTTGTAAATTGTACTCCATCTGTTCCTTATTATAAGAGACATTTGGTGCTTATGGCATGTTCTTATATATAAGAGACACTTAAAAGTTGTCTGTACTTTTTTGTGTTGATTTCCTATTTTACCCATATTTATTGTCTCCAACTCACACTCTCTCTCCTTCCCACTTCTCTTTCTTTTAATAAATTACCATTGTTCTCTTTCATGTTCTCTCCTTATTAATGAGGGCATTTTTGGAGGAAAAATTATACTTTTTACATATTAATTATTCTTAACTAATTTTAACTGTTTTTTTTATCAACGTAATTCGGTTATTCGTCTCTTATAATAAGGAACGGATGGAGTACTTTTTAACAATACTGTTGCATAACCTCCGGGGAATTACTTCTTGCCTCGATAATTTTCTATACAGTTTTCATATGTTTACTGAAGATGTAGTACGGACATCTATTTCAAGCTTATCATCTCCTTAGTAACATGTCACTGGGAAAACAATCATAGATCTTTAATAGAAGCACAAATACATTTCTAACCTTCTATCAAGTATGGTCATTATATCAAATTATAAAATTCTCATTTAATCATTTGTAACTAGAAAAGAATTTCTCTTAGTCACGTGACCACTTGAAAATTTTAAATTTAACAATCATTTTTCTATTATTTTTCCTTCCACATTAGGAGGGGAAAACGTTTTTGTCATTTTTAGGGCAACAAAAAAGAAATTAGGTGACATTAGGATTGGGGAACAAGAATTAGAGTATTACTGTATTTGAGGTGTTTGTGTACGTAATCCGAACATTCTTGCCATATAAATATTTATTATACTAATAATTCAAAAATATTTTGTATATCAAAATACTTGGAGAATACTTATATTAAGTTTTTTTTTATATCCATTATGTCAAATTTTTATAATCACACATGGCCATATATCCTATTTTTGAAATATTAAAATTTAATAGCATTTAGTTATAAATTCATATAAAACCAAAAAGGACACATGACCATCTATAATTAAAAAAAACTTGATATAATAAATATTAAAAATTTGATCTAAGTCTTTTTGCAAATCACTTTTTCCATTCTGTTTTGTTTACCGAATGCCACGTCATCCTTGTCAGCTTGATATGATAGTTTCCATTAGTTGCCTAATGGCAAAAATAATGGCGGGTTTAATATTAAAAAAATTAAAATGTCAACGGGATTAAATTTCAACTTTAAAATGTCAAAGTGGTTATATTCAATTAACTTAAAATTTAAGTGAGATTTTATATATTTTAAACTTTTTAGCAAGTAAATTAAACCCTTTGAAAATGTTTTGTCCATATTTAAAATTAAAATATCAGCATTTTTTATGGGAAAATGACCAAAAACAAAGGAGCCGAAAATTAATAAATGTCAAATAAAAAATGTCAATAAAAATTTATTGTTATTTACAAATTCAGCATTGTCACTAAACTTTATTTAAAATTTAGTAATTTTTAAGTTCTTTTTTTTTGGGTCATTTTCTCTTTTTGTATTAACACCATGATGGTTAAAAGGCAAAAGAACAATCTATAAAATTAAGATAAAAATGAATTTTTTTGTAAAATTAAATGGCAAAATGTCCACTTTTGGCTTCAGTAACTCTCCCAGGTCGAATCTTGGGAAATGGCAAAGGAAAAAAAAAAGACCACTAAAATAGAAAAATTATATAAAAGGACCAGTTTAAAAAAATTATTTTCAAAGCCCATACTATTATTATCAAAACCCATATTAATGTTATCATGTTTATTTATAATTTTTCTATTTTGACGGTCTTTTTTTGTCATTTTTCCTTGAATCTCCTGTGATTAATTTACTTTTGCATGAAGCCGAAAAGCAATTATCTATTTGATCAACAATGTGGTAAATATGATGTTGGGTCATCATGGCCCAAAACTTTCATACTATCTAGCTCACTCATCGTCCATTTATGATTTGGTTTTTGGGCCTAAACCATCCCTGCGTATTTACGTGAAAAAAAAGATCATCTTTTTTTTTTTTAAAAAAATGAAATTCTAGATTGGCCTCTTGAAAAAGTATATGTACTAATAAAGTTGGATCTAGTAAAAAAAACGAGTCCCTCAAAATTTAAATCCTATTAGGAGAAGTGTCCATATTTAGTAAACATTAATTCCTCCAATAAGTGGCAAGCTTGAACCCAAGATCTATCAAGCTTTTTCTAAAGAGACTATATATAATTTTAATATTTATTTATTATTTAATTGTTGAAATTCAATTTGAATTTTAACAATCTAAATAATAGAGTGAAAAAAGTTAATTAATGCAATTACATGTACTAAATCCAATGCAACAAAAAGTGACTTCAAAAAATAAAAAGTTAATTTTGATATAAATCACACTTGCGATCTTTGACCTAAAATTTAAAAAAAAAAAAAACGACTTGCGGTCAAGACGATTGAATTCCATGAAACCATTTTTTTTTTGGGGGAAATTTACGGAGAATCTGGCCAAAAAAAAAACAAAAGAAATTTGCGGTGAAAACAAACTTGTTAAATTTTTAACATGACAATACAAAATATTCATTCTATTTTTGAGGAAAAAAACAAGAAGAAATTTCTAAATTATAAAATATTCATCCTATTTTAGAAATAGATCTTGTTTCTCATTTTGCCCCACGTGTGTATGCTTGCGAGAAGAGTTCTATAAAATGGGGCCTCCACAATTATAGAAAGAAATTGGAAAGAAAATAAATGTCTATAGAGCTTTCCACACATCCTATATTGCTTGAATGAGACCTTCATAATTATAGACTTAAAATTAAGTTAAAAAGAGATAATAATTTTCCCAAGAAAAGTCGTGATACTGGACAGAATGAAAATAAATATGTCAAGTTTTCCTCTCTGCATACGGATTAGTCATCCTCTAAATTTTTTTATGAAAAAAAAAGGTCATGTATCTCAAAATTTAAGAAAAGTCGTATAGGCATACAAATATAGAAAAAGGTCAAACCTCCAAAAGTTGTTATATACTTTGAAAAATCATGAAATTAGACAATGACATTTAAAAAAATGTCTCTATTTTCCACATGATGATATATCTCAAAATTAAAAGAAATTATGGGGAAAACTCATAACTTTTGAAAAAAGACATAAGATGATATGTCTCTTATGTAAAATATTGCAATATTCACCAGAGCATAAATTGGCACATTGATCATAAAGAATTCATAATTCTTACAAAATATTCTGAATAAGAGTAAAAGCTATATATATTTGGCAAGCCAACATAAGTATTTTATTCTAATTCATCAATCACATCAAAGTTCAAATGCCTTAGACCAAACCTCACCATTAACTCGCCTCGAGCTAACGCCACATCCAAAAACAAACAAACAAACAAGAATAAAGAAAGGGAAAAAACAAACAAACCATGAATTAGACCAATCCTCCACCAATCAAATCATTCGGCAGGCGAAGGGAAGATGGAAGGAAATATCATCAATATTCAGAGAGAAAGCTGGCCAAGGCCCAAGGGAGATGTAAAGAGAAGTCATTAGTCAGAAATTGAAGTCAACTTTGGACAACAATGCAAGTTAGCCGCGTGGAGCTAGAAGAGGAGAAAAAGGATAAGGAGCGGTGTTTAATTAGAAGAAAAGAAATCTGATTGAATGAGAAAGCTTAGAATCCAGAGGTGGCGCAGCTTCACATCATTGTGAACGATGAACAGAGAGAAAGGCCCAAGGTGTTGGCAATCAGAGTTGTTTACACTACTTCTAATGTATGGACTCACGAGTTCTCTAGAACAGGGCAAGTCCTGTGCTCCGTCTCGTTGCGGCATTATCACAAACATCTCACATCCATTCCGATTACGAGATGACCCGCCCAACTGCGGCGATCACATCTACGAGCTAGCCTGTGAAAACAACGTCACTCTCCTTCATCTGTATTCAGCAACATACAGAGTGACGGGAATCAACTACAACAACTACACAATCCGACTCGTAGATGCTGGAATTCAGGACGGCAATTGCTCCTCCCTCCCTCTCTATTCCTTATCCCTTTCCAATTTCAACTCTGAGGAGTCTCCCTACGTTTTTTTATGAACATAGCAGTAATCTCTACAGAACTAATACTCTATACAGCAACGGAACAAAATCGATAATATTCACGCAGGTGGGGTACCTGAACTGCAGCGATTCAGTGAGGGATGACGCAGCATATATGGATACGGCGGCCTGTGTGCATTGGCAATCCAAAGGAGAAGGAAGAGGCCATGTTTATGCTGTGGCCGGAGACTTGCTGGCTGACCACTTTAAACCTCAGTGTCAGGTGAAATCGGTGACACTCATGGCCTCCGATTGGGAATCAGTGGTGCCTGATGGAATAATAAACCATGGGTGGAATAATAAGAACCCATTTATAATTTATATAAAAAAATATCTTATAATTAGAAAAGGAGGTATTATTATAAATTTGAGAGATAAAATATATAAAAATCTAATTTTTAATTAATTTTTTTGGGGTGTTGGTTAATGCCAAATTGCCCATTAATTCAGCACAGTTTTGCTGCTTCTCACTGAACATGATCCTCATTAGCTTAATATAACAAAGACAAAATTATTAATTTTTTACCAAAAAGATCATAATTAAAACAATACGCTCGCTCGCTCGAAGAAAGCAGTCACTCCTAGGTAAAAAGTTTCTCCATTTCCATCCATTTCTTATTTCAATTATAAGATTGAAATTTAAATGGTTCATATTTAACATTTTATAAAATTATAAAGGGTTAAAGTGCATCTAGCACCCTCAAGTATTTTGCCAAGTGCACCCAGTGGCCTAAAGTAATTTATGGTGCAATTTTACCCTCAAAGTAATTAAAATGGTGCACCGGTATCCCATGCTAACAGATCTGTTACTTTGACCGTTAAATTGATGAGTCAGCACAAGTTTGACCAAAATAATCTGACGTGGCATGTCTAATAAGCAAGTGATGTGGAATTTTTTCGGGGTTAAGGTGCATCCAGCACCCCCAAGTATTTTTCAAGGTGCACCCAGTGGCCTAAAGTAATTTATGGTACAATTTTGCCCTCAAAGTAATTAAAATGGTGCACCGGTATCCTATGCTAACAGATCTGTTACTTTGACTGTGAAATTGATGAGTCAGCACAAGTTTGACCAAAATAATCTGACCTAGCATGTCTAATAAGCAAGTGATATGGAATTTTTTTCGTTTGCCATTGCTTTGTTTTCTCTGTTAAGTAAATGCTCTCTTCGGCTCTTGGAATTTTTTTCAGAGTAAGAAATTTTTTCAGAGATACTCCTCCGGTCCTATTTATAAGGTAGAGAGAGAAGATATTTTTTGGTCCTATTTATAAGGCACTGAGAGAAATTTTTTGTATGAATGTACAAATTTACCCCTCATTTATTATTGTATTGACTTTGTTTATATGAGGTATAATGTATATTAAATAGGGATAAAGTTGAAAAGTTATTAAAATTTAAATGAGAGTTAATGAAATTTAAGGTTTTTCTTGGTCTGTGTGAAACATGCTGGAAGTGCCTTATAAATAGGACCAGAGGAGTAATATTCAGACAAGATAATGGAATTAACAAGAAAAGACATGTCACCTGCTTATTAGACATGCCAGGTCAGATTATTTTGGTCAAACTTGTGCTGACTCATCAATTTCACAGTCAAAGTAACAGATCTGTTAGCATACGATACCGGTGCACCATTTTAATTACTTTGAGGGAAAATTGCACCATAAATTACTTTAGGTCACTGGGTGCACCTAGAAAAATACTTGGGGTGCTGGATGCACCTTAACCCCGAAAAAATTCCACATCACTTGTTTATTAGACATGCCACGTCAGATTATTTTAGTTAAACTTGTGCTGACTCATCAATTTAACGGTCAAAGTAACAGATCTGTTAGCATGGGATACCAGTGCACCATTTTAATTACTTTGAGGGCAAAATTGCACTATAAATTACTTTAGGCCACTGGGTGCACCTAGTAAAATACTTGGGGGTGCTGAGTGCACCTTAACCCAATTATAAATAAAATGTAAATATGACAATAATTTCAATTTTAAAAAATAAAAAAGAATAATTATTAATATATTGAAAAATGTTAAAATATACAAAACTCCCATAAAATTTTGTGTCAATTATAGAGCACCTCCCAAGCCTTTAAAAGTTTAAATTAAGAATCCTGACGTCTCTAAAAATTTATTTTGGTTATCAAAACTCATATCATTAAAATTATTAGAGTTAAGATATAATTTTAACAACAAAATTTTGTGTAAATAACATCTGGCACCATTTAGTTTTAGAAGCTGCAGAAATAATGATAATCATTTAAAAAGGGAGCAAATGTCCCACTTCGTTGACTGATCCAAATGTTCGTTATTTTTAATTTGGTGGGTCCTACTTTGATCATCCACATCATTTATAGTATCCAATAGAAATTCTACAACTGCCTTAAGTGGGTCCCATAGATTTTTGCCTCATTTCTCTGTAGTGGAGATCCCCTTCCCTACCCCCCATCTCTGTTACTCATCATCATCTTGGACTTCTTTCATTCCCAAACATGCTGGCCATGGCTACTAAACAAGGGAAAACAAGGTTCATAATCAAAAGCCATACAGGACAAACAATATAAATCATCACCAACCAGAGCGTTCATAATCATCATGTAACCAAACAAATCTGTTCATAAATATTACAAAAATTACTAAATCGGACAGACCATTTTCAACTGAAGCTGAACAATTTCATGAAATACTTTTTGGGCATCAGAGCTTTGCCATTGATAGAGGTAACACGAGCGGTACATGGACGGCGAGATGCGTGAAGGACGAGAATGGTAAGCAGCAACGCTGGCGAGGATGGAGCTATTGTGGGTATGATTCAGACTTCAAACTTCAACCAGTAGGATTATACCCAGAGAACACCGACTTCAACTAGCTTGGCGACGAGATGGCCACTGAGATAGAGGGCGACCCAGGACTCTAAACCACCGAGCAATGTCTTGTTCGAAGTGGAGCGAGAAAGGGCCAGAGGAATTTTTAATAGAAGGATCAAAAGGAAAATGGTTATGATCGGTTTCGGAGACTTCGCTGGGGAATGAAGAGCAAAAGTGAGAGATGAGATGGAACTCAGTGAAGGAGACGGCGGGCATGGGATATGTCAGATGAGAGAGAAAGGGGGCACGAGAAAGAAGAGGGATGGGGAGAGAATTGAAGACCAGCGACCCACATACAAAAATAAACATACGTTTGGATCCGTTAATTGGAGAGGGAAAGTTGCTCTTTTTAAATGATGATTGTTACATTTACATCCTCTAGAACTAATATTATTAAAATTATACTTTAACCCGGATTATTATTAAAGTTAGCCGCTCTTGTTATGTCATGATTTTTATTTTTTTATTATGTATCATATCATATTAATATATTTAAAAATTAAGATGCCGTGAGAAATACATTCATAACGTTAAACAGTGACAACAAAAACAAAGTAAGTCGGTAATTTTAATTTCCACACTTACACAACACGGACACGGTAGAAAGAGATCACAATGCACTAGTGGAAGCAAACATATGAAGTCTTCCATATTACCCATATAATACTCATCCCAACAAAAAAATAGACTTCAATAATTCTAAGTCAAGTTAGAAATGGATCAATATATCTTTTAAAATTACTCAATGCATGGAAAAACCTACAGCTACTTTTAAGTAATGACAAACGGAGACAAATGTCTCTAGTTTTCCGCATTTACATAGCAACATTTGGCGGGAAACTTGTGGCCTACAAGACGGAGCTATAATTAATTTGGAAATTGAATACATTAAGAAAGCTAGATAAATTAGTTAATTATAATAAATATAAGATGATTTTTCTAAAATACTTTTTGTGAAATATTTGATTATATATTAATTTATAAATTAGACAAATTAATTTAAAAAATAACAAATATAAAAAAATAAATTAGAATATCATATTTAAAATCAAAATTGATTCTTTAACTAATTTTCATATTTCGAAAGGAATGAGCATAAAATAAGTTAAAAAGGGGCCATAATATTCCGTAAAACTTTGGGGGCACGAGAATTTATGACACCGAACAAGGACAATAAAAATAATATATATGCTCAAGTTTTTGAAGTTAAAGATTTTGTTAGGAAGCGATTTATAAGTCAGAAGACATGGTCTGATCCAAATAAGTTCCAGATCTGGCCCATCAAACTTTTAATGTTATAAAAAAAATACTCATCCTTAAGAAAGAGACATCTTAACCTATAAAATAAGTTAGAAACTAAATTAGAAAGACAAAGTATTCAAGATTCTTATTAGTGCCTTGAGAAGACTAAAACGTCAAACGAGCATCTCTAATTTTCCGCATGACACTGCTGCTTGGTTGAAAACTTCTCTCTCTTAAATACGCTCATGAGAGCAGCTTATAAGTCAAGATAAAGATATACGGGGAAAAATCATACTCCTCCGATCCTTAATATATGACTCAATTGTTGAGTTAGTTTTGATCCTAAATATAAGACTTATTTCTCATATTTATCATTTTTCTCTAAATTACCCCTATGAATATTCCCTCAATCATAATCAAGTAAAAGAGGGAGAGGGGGTATTAAGAAAGATGATTATGGTGTTTTAAGAAAAATGTGTCACATTTTTTATAATTAACTAACTTACCTAACTTCCTTAATTTAATCAAATTAATTAAATGAGTCTTATATTAAGAACCAAAAGAGTAACTTTCAACAATAAATATAAATGAAGTTGGAATATGGTGATTTCCCTCTTGTAAAGTATAAAAAGGTCACATATTTGGTGAGGACAATTAAAATAGCTATGTCAAATTTTCCACATTGATTAATGATAAAGTTGACCCCAAATGGAATTAAATTAGATCCATGAAAGTTAATTATAACTTTGACTAATGACAATGGAAGCAAATGAGTATACCTCTAGTTCCTTTATATATTCTATATTTGACAGAATAAATCCCTTTACTGGATAAGTTCTCTACAAATTAAAATGGGAAAAAAAATAAAAAGAGAGATAATGATATATCTCCAAAAATTAGAGCACAATGAAACATTGTGTGAATTATGCTCTTGTGTGCTTTATGTATAGGTTTCTACTTGATTATTTGAGTAAGACCTCAAGCATTACATTGAAATTAAAGAAATGAGTAGTGACACTATTTATAATTTTTAAATAATGCGGCGTAATACGAATTGTGTTGTATCGATTTACCCAAGAAATTAAAGCTGCTACGTTCGACGAGTGAATATTACAACAAACAATTGATTTTATTGTAGAAAGGGTAATTTGAGAATAATAATATATTATTACTCAATTCAAAAGATGAAGCCTCTGGATGAATGATTTTAAGATTCAAATCATCCTTTCCTAACGTATGGCGAAAAGTTAAAGAAGAGAAAAAGAGAAAGAAATCTTACCACAGACAATAATTTTATCAATTACTCTAATGTGACAATGATCTGAAAAATATTGCCATGCCAAACAGAAAACATAAGTGGCTACATGGATAATTAAAGGATTCATTTATGGAATGAACTTGAAATCTTACATTACAAATCTTTCAGATTCTTCTCAACAAAAGTAAAAATTATATATATATATATATATATATATATAAAGCACACATATAAATGTATGCCTTATATAATTGTATATATTATATTTTTTCATACATGTGATGAGGCTTAATCTTAAAAGACTAACATATGAAGAGGAAAATCCACTTAAATTTATAAATCTCGCAGGCTTCCTAGTGTAAGGATCATAATGATGTACTATGTATACTTTGGTGGAACACTTGTGGCGTGCAACCCTCAATAATTATAGGTTACAAAGGGACCATAATATTGCGTAAAACTTGGGGGCGCAAGAATTTGTGATACCGGACAATGAAGAGAATATCAATAATATGCCAAGCTTTCCAAGTCGTGTGTAGAATACTCGACCCTTAAGAAGCAGACGTGTAGACCTACAAAATAGAGTAAGCTAGAAATTAAATGAGATAGACAAAATATTCAAAAGGTTCAATTATCACTTTGAAAAGGCGCCAAAATGTTAAACAAATGTCTATGTTTTTCCACATGATGGTAATATTTGGTTGAAAAGTTTTCTGCCCCCAGTCCCCAGATACGCTCATAAGGTTGTAAGTCAAGCTAGAAATTTAAAAAAAAAACTCATGATTTTTAACACGAAATATAAATAAAATTGGAATCCATAAAAAAAGTCGTGATATTGGATGAGGACGATGAAAACAATTATGTCAAATTTTCCACCCTCCGTGTAGGATACCTATCACAATAAAAATATATTTCTAAATTTAAGGAGTATTTGGATGAAAACTAAATCATGATTTTAAAACTAATTTACATAATTTAAAAATAAATATATGAGAGGAGTTTTATTTCAACTTACGTAAAAATATTTTTTTAAGGTGCTTCCAACACTTCCTAAACACCTCCTTACAAAACAAGCATATGTCCATGATTTTCAACATTGCTTGAATATTTGTTAAAGCTGTAAATAAGGGTTAGGGTGTAAAGCGCCGGCCCTTTAAAACTCACATGCCACATATCTTGAAATTATGTAATTATTAAAAGTCAGCCCTTGGGTACCTAGGTTCAAGGTCTAAAAAGGCTAGCCTTTTTATATTATTTTTTAAAATTTAAATTATTTTTAATTATTTTGAAATAAAAAATAAATCAATAAAAATTCTAAATTTTTTTATTCAAATTAAAAATATTAATAAAAGAAACTAATAACGCATAGAAAAAACATTAAACGCCAATAACCTATTGTTCAAACCCAAAAAAAAGCCAAAACCAAATGCAACAGAGAAAGTAAAAAGATTAAAACCAAGCAACTAAAGATTAACAAGATTAACATATCTTCATCCTCCTTATTATGATCAAGATCAACAATATTTAATTATTCTTTACTACAAGTTGACTCTTCTTCAATGATAAAAATATCAAGTTTTTGTGTTCATCACCCTTATCTAAAGTAAAACTACATAGTAACTATGAATATAAATAAGAGTCTGAATATTTGTTAGAATAAGAAATTTTTGTATTTTGCTAGGACATGTGAATTGATGATAAAAGAAGATTTACTAGCTACTATAATGATTGAAATGCTATAAATATTAGCTAGCATTGTTGAAAGAATTGGAAATTGATTTTAATTGTTTTTCCACTAATCCAAGATATCTAATTCTTTTCAATTATCTTGCTTAAGATTAAGATTTGTCCATAAAAAACTGATCCATAATTATATAAATATATTGATAATAATAAAAGTATAGGTAGGCTTAAATGGGCTGGTCCTTTTATTCTTGAGTCCTATAAGACTAGCCTTTTTACTAAATAAGTTCTCTAGAAATCAGCAGAGGTTGGGTCTAGTAGAAGGGGCTAGTCGCTCACAACGTGACAAATCAAGATTTGAATCCCTATTGGGAGATGTACCCACATTTAGTGCCCGACATTGACTCGAATAGGATTGCCTCCAACAGGAGGATACCTATGCTTTAGTGAAAAAATAAGTTCTCTAGAAATTAAAAGAGATATATAATCTTACATCTCCAAAAATTAGAGTATAATTAAACGTGTTGTTTGAATTATGCTCTTGTGATTTATGTATAAGCTTCTGCTCCCTCTAGTTCATGATATAAAAAGTTGGTTAATTGTTCTTATATACTAATAAATAGAATTTTAGTCATTAAATGATTTTTTTCAATTTTACACCTAAAAAAAATAAAATTACTTTTAATGGTACACTTTTATTATCTCTCATATTTCTCATCTCTCTCCTATATTTAATAAGAATAAAAATAAAAAAATTATATTAATTATCCTAATAATACCATATATTTTGAATCATAATTTTCTTCTAATCTACTTTTTAATTATACTATGGAACTGGAGGGAGTTCTTGATTATTAGGTGGGACCTTAAGCATTAATTTGAAATTTTTTTCCCTGCCATCTAAGTATTACATTGAATTTAAAGAATACAATAAGTAACATCAATTATAAGTTTAAAATAATGCGATGCAATATGAATTGTGTTATATATATTGATTTATACAAGGAAAACTGCTGACTCCAACAAGTGAATATTAAAAAAAAAATCGTTTTTTCATAGAAAGAGTCATTTGAAAAATAATCTATTGCACAATTCAAAGACGAAGTCTGAGTAAATGTCTTTAAAATTCAAATCATCCTAACGGGGAGCTAAATATTAAACAGGAGAAAAAAGAGAACGAAATCTTACTATAAACATGATTATATTAATTTTATCCATTACTTTAATTGACGATGATATGAAAAACATTACTATGCGAAACAGAAAACATAAATTGCTATTCTTTCATAATAAAAAGATCCATTATGGAATGGACTTGAAATCTTACATTACAAAACTTGCAAATTATTGTCAACAAACGTAATATATATATATATATATATATCTCTCTCTCTCTCTCTCTCTCTCTATAAACCTAGCATATTTGTGTGTGTGGGGGTGTGCATTTATTGTAACTCATGAATCACTTCCAACTCAAAATTCAAATGTCTTGGTGGAATAATGGTACTTGTATTGCTTGAAGTAGCAAAGTCAAATGGAATGGGAGGCATTTCCAATTTATCAACTTCTCCTTCCAACATTTGTATCACCATTTCCATGGACGGACGATTTGTTGGATGCCACTGAATACACTAAAGTCCCACAATTGCTAGCTTCTTTGCAATTTTAACTTCATCATCATCTTCAATGTAGATATTTATATCTCCCCCTTCAATGAAATTATGTATCCATCCTGGGTACATACCTTAAAAGTTTCTTGATTTGTGTCAATATTTTTTCTCCCACCAACCATTTCTAGTAGTAACATTATATAACTATAAATGTCTGATTTGTATGACACATTTCCAAAGTTTCGAGAGAAAACTTCAGGTGCAATATAGCCTAATGTTCCTTTTGCTACCGTCATCAACACCGTACTTTGATTTTTAGAACACAATTTAGCAAGACCAAAATCAGAAATTTTTGGGGTGAAATTGTGATCTAATAGTATATTACAAGGATTGATGTCAAAGTGAAGAATTTGATAATCACAACCTTGGTGAAGGTATTCAATCCTTTTAGCTATGGCAAGAGCTATTTCTTGCAGCTTCATCCATCCAAGGAAATGTTCTTTGTTGTCTGGCGTAGATATGAACTTTTGGAGGCAACCACTTGGGAAAAAGTCATAAACAAGAGCACGGTGGAATCCATCAGCACAAAAGCCCAACAAACGAACAACATTGATGTGATGAATTTTACCCATCGTACCCACCTCATTAATGAACTCTTTACCATCGGTTTCTGAATGATTGAGTACCTCTACAGCCACTTCAATATCAGTAGATAAATGACCTTTGAAGACTGTTCCATGAGCTCCTTCACCTAATTTTTTCTTGAAATGGTTTGTGATTCTCTTAAGGTCAGCATAAGAGAATCTAGTGGGCTTGAGTGCCCTGTAATCGTCGATAAACTTTTCCAGTCTTGCTTGATCATCTGTCTTTTTGAAGAAGTGATATATGTAAAAGCCAAAAAAGAACAGCAACACTAGCAGAAGGGGACCTATATACAAAGCGTACAAATGAACATTCAATTCAATCCAATGAACGTCCCAAAAACGAAATTAACGAAAATATAGCATAAGCAAATTCAATTATTGTCACCTGTGGATGGTAAAGCAAACGTGAGAATCTTGCTGGTTTTCTGCTTTTCAACGTCTGCTTTAGGGCATCTGAGTCTCAAGTAGCCAAAGTTAAGTTCTTGTGCAGTAAATTAGTTGGTCCCCGTCCATAGCCAAGACACCATCTTCAGAGCTAACAGCATAAATTGGGCAGAAGCACAAGTCGGGGGTACTACTATTAGATGAACAGAATGAGCTCAACGCAAACGAAGAACAATCTAAGAAAATAAGATTGTATAGCATGTCGGAATAATCAAATTGGAAAGGATAAATGGATGAATTGTAGAGACGTTGTAGAAAGAATCTGGGAAGACAATCTCCACTTTCACCTATTTCTAAGATGCGGGACTCATAGTCTATTGATAAGACGGAGAGGCTTGCTCCTTTGAGAGCTGGTACTGTCGGGAAGTCAACCATCGTCACCTTTTCATTTGTACAATTAAGCTTGGCTTGCACGAGATGGAAGGGAACGCTCTTATGAGCATCCCCCAGATGCACAAGCGAAGCCAATGCCTGCATCATGAACAACCAACAAAATCTGTGATAAGAAAACATTGCAGTCAAAGTTTTTTGTATCTCTGCGCAATCTAAAAGTTGGACTCAGAGTTCTATCTATATAAGTATGAAGTAATTCGTCGCATTTTTCATTCAAAAAGATAGCCGTGTTCTCTGCTACTTTATAGGAACAAATTTGGACCGATTTAGACATCAATTTTTCTCAATTTTTTAGCCAACAAAAATATTAGTTGGTTACTTGTAAGTATTTGAGTCATATTTAGTTCAAGTCCTGTGGTGGGCTATCCGTAAATATTTTTGTGTGTTCCTTGAAGTCAGAGACATGCCTAATGGGCCCTCAAAATTTTAGTCATCCAGTCAAACAGATATTGCAAGTCAATTTGGCAAAAGAAAAAAAAAGTTCTCGGCGTAAAGAAAGCTTACTCGCATAGTATGATAAATACGTAAATACTATGGAATTGAGTTGAGAAGAAAAGTCATGGAGTGAACGGGGAGTCTCAGAGTTCAGAAATCAGAAGAGTAGCGGCTCCATATTATTGTGAGAGATGGCCACAGAGAAAGGCTCGGGGTGTTGGTATTTAGTGTGGTTCACTCTGCTTCTAACGGATGCAGTTCTCAGTAATCAATTTCAGAACAAATCCTGTAGTCCATCTAGGTGCGGCATTATCACAAACATCTCGTATCCATTTCGACTACGAGATGACCCACCCTCCTCCGGCGACCTCAAATTCGAGTTAGCCTGCGAAAACAACGTCACTCTCCTTCATCTGTACAAGGGAGCATACAGAGTGCTGGGAATAAACTACGAAAACTTCACAATCCGACTCGTAGATCCTGGCATTCAGGAGGGCGATTGCTCCTCCCTTCCTCATTATTTCCTATCCCAATCCAATTTCAGCTACTCCGACGACTTTACCTATATCGATTACCCTGAATCAGAAACTATATTCAAACACATGGTGTACCTGAAGTGCAGCGATCCAGTGAGGGACGACGCAGCGTACGTGGATACGTCTCCCTGCGTGAATTTGCAGTCCAGAGAAAAAGGAGAAGGCCATGTGTATGCTGTTGCTGGAGACTTACTGAGCAAGGACTGGAAATCAGGGTGTCGAGTGACACTTGTGGCCGCCATTAGCCCAGATTGGGACTCATTATTGCTACGCGGAGGAGCCAAGTCCTATTCTGATATCCACAGAGTGCTTTCCTATGGATTTGAAGTTTCTTGGGTGAACTGGTTTTACCAAGGCTGTGATGCTATTTCTTGTTTCGATTACGATGGTTGCAGTTTCCACCGTGATGCTCAAACTTTCCAATGTCGTCAAACTAGTTGCAGTAGTCCCATGGCCATAGATAACGTCGGCTGTCGTAACTCGTAAGTCACTTTTCCCTTATCATACATTCAAGCTTCTCACGCATTTACAGATTATATGCACGCGCACATACTCCAGCTTGGAAAGTTTGGCTCGAAATATAAGAGCTCAACAAAGCAATTAACGATAGTGTTTTACTTTTATTCTGTTACAAAGACAAGAGGGGAAGGGGAAGAGAATTTTCCAATCATGGGGATAAAATATATAATTTTATTAATTTAAAATATATTTAATGACTTAATTAATATTTCTTTATTTGCGAAAAGCCTAACTAATGTTTTATTACTTTCGGTCCTTAATACAAAAGTTTATTTAACTTTTATTTTGATTATAAATATAAGATCTCAATTCACTTTACCTTTCATATTTATCTATTTTTTTCAGATATAGTCTTTGTAATAATAGTAGTTCTAACAATACACTTGATTAGTAAGAATATTTTTTTAAAAAATCTATTTATTATAAATAATAAACTGAACTAGTTTTTTTAATCTATTCAAATTAGTCAGTTAACTCTTATCTTAAAAACCAGAAGTGGTATATTATAAACCTAATAAACTGTATATATATAGAAAGGATATTATTTATTTTTTTTAAAGAAAAAGCTTATATAAGAAGTTTATTTTTTTTTCCATCTATTTTCTGTCTTCATTTAAAGAAAGCGAAAGGTTCTATTTGATTTTGTGTCATCCCTTTATTTTTTAAAACTAAATAGAAATTACTTCCTCTCTTGGTCAGTTTGTGTCAATATTGCTAATATTATATGCTTATGTTATGTTTTTTTCTTCCCGGAGTACGCTTATTAAAGTTACTTATTTATCTTTTAATCTTCTTCGGTTTTCATGATGTAGCACCACTATCGAAGCTGCGCATATTTGCAGAAGGTATAATTTACTGTTAATGCTTAGTTTAGTTCGGGCACGCTTCAAATATAACCTCCTTTTAAATTAAGAAAAATGATATAAAAAAATACCAGCTTAATTTTAAAATGATAAAAAAGTAAATTTGACCTGTAAAAATCGTTATAGAAATAGTCAGCATTATCTATGTATCATTTTGAAATTTAACAGGTATTTTATAGTATTTTTCCTTAAATAATTCATTAAGGCTACTTTTGCTAAAAGAAATCATCCATTAAGGCTGCCTTTCCAAATGTTTCAATAAAAGGGGGAAAAAGATGACATTGAGTGATTAAAATGAATTATACATATGTTAAAATTAAAAAACTCAACTATTTTTGCTGAACAATATAAGATCATGCTCTCCATAAAAAAAGAAAAAGAAAAAAAAGAAAAGGTTGGATTAGCTCAGATTGAGTTTTTGGATATGGTGTTTGAAAATGTACCAACTTTGATATTCGTTTAAAATGACAAATAAATTTATGGGTGTGAGGTCTTATTTAAAATATAAACAATAATTTTGTTCTTTCTACCCAAAAAAAAAAGTAGTTTTGTAAATTTAAAAAGAAAATAGTCTATAATTAAAAAAAAAAGATGCGTTGGGCTGGGGGAAAAAAAAAACAAAACAAAAAAGGCAAGTTGGAGTATTCTACGAAACAAAATCTTCTCACCTGCAACACCGTTCGTTTTTTTTTTTTTTGTTATTCACTTTTATAGCCGCCCTTGACATTGTTGACTTATTCTGTTAAATTTTCTTGCAGATTATATCTATGGAATTTATAAAGGTAAGATTCTGTCTAATTTTTTTTATTTATAATCTTTTAATTTATTCCATATTTGCCCATAACTTTGTTTCAAAGTTTTAAAAACGAATAATTAATATATTAAATTAAACTAGTAATGAATTAACTAAAACAATATAGCTGGTCTTTTTTTTTTTTGGGGGGGTTACATCATGAGGATTAAACGATATTTTTATCTTTCCATCCTATTCCTAGCATTGTCACTACTTGAGTTAGTCCTAGGTGATGATAAGCCCTTATTTTATTTGCACAATATTTATGTGTCTGGTAATTAGCTATATATTTGCTCATCACCATTATGGTTACCCCTCTTTTATATATCCATTTAAAACAGAGTGAAAGAAAATGAAAAGGTACTCTATTTTTAACCAACACAGTTATACAATTTATGATTATTGTAAAATATTCTTTACTTCCAGAAGAAATATTCATAATGTAATACATAATGAGAAAATGAAATATTTGATCCAGGTGTAGTTATCTTTTTTTGAATAACCAAACATCTAATATTTATGAAACTCTACATATTTGCAGGATTTCGGCAAATAGTGAAGATGAGTACTTACCATCACTATAGTCACTATGATTTTAGTCTAACAAATCTTGCAATCACATTAGGACTAGCTAGTGGAAGAGTTGTTTTGCCAATCATCACAACCAGATTTTTATTTGGCATCATATTCCTATTTGCGCTATTGCTTTATAAATGCCATAGGAGACATTTATCAATGTATGAAGATATGGAAGATTTTATACGACTTCATGACCTCATTCCAATAAGGTACTCTTACAAGGATTTGAAGACAATGACCCAAGGTTTCAGGAATAAGTTAGGTGAAGGTGGCTTTGGCACTGTTTACAAAGGGAAGTTTAGGAGTGGACCCGAAGTTGCTATCAAAATATTGGGCAAATCCAAAGCTGATGGCCAAGAATTTATCAGTGAAGTGGCAGCACTTGGGAGGATACATCATTTTAATGCGGTACATCTTGTTGGTTTTTGTCTAGAAGGAACAAATCGTGCTCTTATATACGAATTCATGTCCAGAGGGTCTTTGGACAAATACATTTTTTCTAGAGAAGAAAGCATCTCCTTGAGTTATCACAAAATATATGAGATATCTTTAGGGGTGGCCCATGGGATTGCTTATCTTCATCATGGTTGTGACATGTAAATATTGCATTTTGATATCAAGCCTCATAACATTCTTCTTGATAATAGTTTCACTCCAAAGATTTCAGATTTTGGGCTGGCAAGATTATATGCTGTTGATGATAGTGTTGTCACTTTGACTGCAGCGAGAAGTTCAATAGGATACATGGCTCCTGAATTGTTTTACAAGAATATTGGAGTGTCTTATAAGGCAAATGTTTATAGTTTTGGAATGCTTTAATGGAAATGGCCGGGAGAAGAAGAAACTTGTACCCACATGCAGAATGTTCAAGCCAACTTTACTTTACCTTGTGGATTTATGATCAACTGGATGATGATAAAGATATAGAAATGGAGGATCTAACAAAAGAAGAAAAGGATTTAGCAAAAAAAAAAAAATGATCATAATAACACTCTGGTGTATACCGCTAAAACCTGTTGATCGTCTTTCAATGAGCAAAGTGATAGAGATGTTAGAAGCAAATGATATGGAAAGTCTTGAACTGCCCCCAAAACCTTCCCTGTACTCAAATGAGACTGTTTTAGCGGATCACATGTCCGACACCGACACCGACCAAACAATATCCACTACTTCTGGACATTCTCATAACAATCTAGGTGAGGGCACAAGTAATGGAAATTAATATGCAATTGAAAAGAGGGGGTCATAGCTGGTACCTATTCAAAGTTTGGACTTATCATATTTGTACTTTTTTTTTATACAATCTCATATTTGGGTTTGATGGAACTATTTAGTTATTGTGATTTGGGTTTTGCCTTAGTAATTCAGCATCTTGCTTTCATTATTAGTAATGATATGCGATATGCGCAACGCAGAGACTACTATTCTCTTTCAAGCTCATAATGTGCAATGTAATATATATCTGTGAAGCAATAATCATCGATCAAAATCTTTAATTGAAATAGATATTTCTGTCTAACTACTTATTTGCATTCGCCTCTGTATTTGACGTTGCTAACATACACAAACACACATTATGAGGTTTAACATTTTTGTGTGCAATTTTTCTAATGAATTGTCATAATATAACACAAATAGCAATATAGCATGCAGCAGCTCAAAAGATGCCCAGAATTCCGGAAGCATAATCGGCTCTTTTTTCTAGGATTAAAACTTCAGAAATAATGATCATATAGTTTTAATATTTGGTTTTTCAAATTAATTATACTAATACATATGGATGAAGCCAACACTACAAAAGAAAATAGTTCATTACTGACAAAAAAAATTATTGAAAATTCCGCCACTAATTAAATGCCGTGACTAAATTTCATCAATAATCAGATTTTCTTTTTAGTAAAACAAGAACTAATTCCCGGTCAAAAAGGAAACCAAAAACCAATTCCTCTTTTTCAGTTTTTATCATTCACTTTGGGACCCATTTAGAAACTGAATGCGCAAAAAATGTGCCCCACAATGGACCAACCCATAAACCAAAAACCAATTAAATGCCGTTGCCTTCGCAATGATTCTTGCTTCATATTTTGCCAAAACCAAAGCGATGCTAGGTGACAATTCAAATGTGAAATTTTCGGCAGCTCCGGTTGTAATTTATTTTTTTTGTTTTAAAAAAAACTTCTAGGAATTTTGAACCCCACTACCTTTAAAATATTACCTCATATGCTTAATATAAGATATAGTTAGAAATTTAATTCAGTTTTAAATATAAGATCTCAATTTACTTTATCTCACATATTTATCTATCTTTTTTAAAATAATCCTTATATTGATTGCACATGTTATAAGTTTTGTCAAAAACTAGTGCCAATAAGGTTGGCCGCCAAAAAACCAAAAAAAGGTCGTCCGCAGCAGCAAAGGAGAGATGCAGGGAGAGCATTTTCATCATGCCACATTTTATTTTGAGTTAAGATACAAAACTACCTATCAAATGATAAAATTGCACATGAGAGAAGTATATGACGTCAGGCATATTTTGAAAAATGTTAATAGGTATTTTTGCATATTAACTTTTTTTTTATTTTTGCAAAAACCCATTAAGATCTTTGACGGTTATTTCTAAAATTTTGGGATCCTTATTTATGTTTAATTTCATTTCATGATCTCTATTTGTTATTTTCTCTGCAGTTGCATAGAGATGAAAAGGTCTTAAAAAGTTATCGTACTACTTCTTGTCTTTAATCTAAGAGTTAACTAACTAATTTAAGTAGAATAAAAAAATTAATTAAGTTAGTTATTTGTAATAAATATATGTTATTTTTTTAAAAATATTTTCACTAATAATGTGTGTTAGCAAAAACTAGCATTTAATAAAATCTTAATCTGTGCAAATATTACAAAGACTGCCTTATGAGAGACAAGTAAATTAAGGTCTTATATTTAAAACTAAATTGAATATTAAACATGCTTATATTTAGTACGGGAGGTGTTATTTTGCAAAAATTCATCAACGTGAACAACACGGTGTGGTAAACAAGTGTCTCTAATTTTCCACATGATGCTATTTGATTGAAAATTAAACCCAATTAAATGAGGCGATTACAATTCAATTATGAAACATGTTCCATGAGAAAATTCATAAAAATTGATAGAAAGAGACTAATTCCCCTCCCCCCGGGGGGTTGACTGCTTATTTATTTATTTTTCTTTTTTTGGCATCAGAATTGACTGCTTATGCTGCCCATTCTAATTATATCGGATTTTGTAGCAGTTCTGAGTCCTAACCATATTTTATTGTGAAATGATGAAAATATTTATGGATGAATTTGCATATTAACCACTAATCAGTTAGTTGCTCAAATATGAGCTAAAGTAGTGAATCTCCTCATCTGGTAGCAATGGGAACACACACATAAATCATTAACATAATCAGTCTGTTTGGCATGGCATCTTGGAAGGAAAAAAAGTAACTCATAGGTGTTATAAGTCAGTTTGCAAATTTGAGAGCTGTTTGTTATAGTTTTTGGCCAATCTGACTTATGGATCAAAAACTGTTTTTTTAAACACGGTTACAAAAATACCTAAAACTTACTTATAACTTATACAAAAGTAGTTTTTTTAAAATTAAAAGACATTTTTGCCCTTATGTCTATGTTGTTCTTATACTTCTCTCTATATATTCTTTGTACTTTTCAATCAGTTTATAGTTATTTGTTTTAATATTGTAAAACAATCTTAGCGATTGTTATAATATTTTTAATTTTTAATATTATTTTCATTCTATATTTAAGTAAATTATACAGAGTATATTATCCAATTAACTACGTAATATTAATTGGTTCAAAAATTTTCATATTAATATGATTTCTAATTTAAATCTATTTTACTAATTAAATATAAATTTTTCATATTATACTAATCTAAAATTATTATATTTTGTAAATTCATATTTTTAATTATTTTTTATTATTTAATAAAAATTATACTCATTTTGGTCACTCTGCAAACTAAGCTTATTCATTTAATTATAATCTAAATAACTTTTTCACTTTACAAACTAACTTCTATAAAAGCCAATTCAAACACAAATCACACTACGAAATCTAATTTTTATTTATTCTCACTTTTCTAAAAGTCAAATTTAAAATAAGTTACTTTTTCTACCGTTAATCCTAACAGACCCAATAATGACTAGTATGAAGTAACTTCACTATAAAACATTTCAAATATAAAATTTATGTAGGACTAATTAATATGGAGAAAAGAAAATAAAAAAAGGGTAAAATAAACGTTTCAAACCAATAATAAATTTGAGAGTGTTCAGTTTGTCCTGTCCCAATTAATTTGGGAGAAGAAAAAAAATTTCGGATGGGACCACAACCACTATGGTAACCATGATGAGACAGGATGTAGGACGGGCTCGTCCGTCCCGTCCCAAAGTTTTTTTTTTAAAAAAAATTATTTATTAATAATTTTTATTAGATTATTCAATTCTTTTTTGAAGAATAATTATTTTTATAGTGATTTTCAGCTATTAGATTATAATGTTATCTCAATAAAATCTCATTTCTCAATAAAATAATTCATAAAAACATTATATAGTGTTTTTTATGGTAATTCTTTTTTTACAATATTGTTTTTACAAGCTTTTTACATCATGTAATTGAGCTTTTTATATAATATATTTTTAAAATGTTTTTATATTCAGAAGCCTAATAAAAAATAAAAACTACAATATAAAAAAAAATCTAAACCTAAATTACGTTGGTTTGTAAAGAAAAAAATTTTGAAATAGGGACGAGATACGGGATCGGAATAGTATCCTGTCCCATGAGCAAGCATAAATGAGCGCTTTGAGCTGTGTGCATAATTTGGAAAAGATCGCTTACAAAAATAGATCTCCACAGTTAAAAATAAATGAATGGAATAATATTGCGGAGAATTTAGAAGTCATAACAGTAAACGATGACTATAAAAACGGGATTGTTTTCCAAGACAATGGATAACTGGTTTCCTAAAATAGTCTTCATTCAGTATCACGTACTCAACACTACTGCCTTCCATTCTTAGTATAATAGTTAGTTCACTAGTTTAAGTAGATTAATAAAGTTTGTTGAGTTAATTATTTGTAATAATTAGTAATGTTTTTTTCTAAAATACTCTTACTAATTATATATAGTTAAAATTACTATTTGATCGAACATTTAATATGTTTAACTACTACAAAAGCTACTTTAAAAAAATAGATAAATATGAGAGACAAAGTGGATTTAGAGTCTTATATTTTGTACTAAATTAAAAGTTAAACTAGTTCTTATATTAATGACCGAATATAACCAGAAGTAGTATAATACAACCTAGACCGTCCAATGAAAGCAGGGAGGTGATCATCTTGGCAGTGCTTGTGTTATGGGCTATGGCTATGCCTCTCTTTTATTGAAGATGCTAAAAAGGTAAAATGGGGAAAAAGTGATCGCACAGAAACTGATGACGAGGACATATCAGCATATATGCTTTTAATTAATGGCGTCTCTATTCAGATTGCCCATGCTCATTTCCTCGTAGTGATCATAGCTCTTTCAAGGAGTCCCTAATTCAAGATTTCATCTTTCTGCTTCTTGCTTCTTCCCCATTGTATTCCATTTCTGATCCGTATCTGTTGTCCCTCAACTATAAAAATCTCCATCGTTGCTTTTCTTTTCCATCGTCTCCTTCTTCATCTGACATGTCGATTCACGCCGGATCACAGATCCATCTTCAAAAGCCTGGCAACATTCGTGAAAGAATACGGACAAAAAAATACAGGAGGGAGTTAACGGATGGTTGTGGGCTGCTTTTTTTTTTTTGGCCAAACAGATGGTTGTGGGCTGCTTACACAGGTGAGATTGCTCGACTTTTAAAATTTCTGAGGTCAAATTCCACCATAAATTATTTTATGATGCTATATATACTTTAAAAAAATTTTCTAAGTGCTAGATGTACCTTAATCTTTTATTAATATCCACAACATTAACATAACAAAATGTTCTGCATAATATAATATACTACCTACAATCCTTAATATAAGAGCTAGTTTGACATTCAATTTAGTCTTAAATATAAGATTTTAATTTACTTTGTCCCAATTAGTCCTTTTAATAGTTGGACATATTAAATGTTTTATCAAATGATAGTTCTAGCCAATACACATGATCAACAAGGATATTTTAAAGAAGACAATAACTATTTATTATAAATAACTAACTTATTTAATTTTCTTAATTTGCTTAAATTAGTCAACTTACTTGTATATTAAAGACAAGAGATAGCATTAAACAAAAAGCATCAATCTGCACATGTAACGGAAATAGATAATAATTGATTTCATCTATGGATAAACATGAAAATAATATTACAAGCCTCACAAAATACTCTCAATAAAAATAAAAATTACATGTATTCATACACACCCAAGTATTTATTCGAATTCATGAATCACTTCGAACTCTAAATTCAAGTGTCTGGTAGGAATTATGGTACTCGTATTAGTTGAAGTGGCAAAGTCAAATGGAGTGGGAGGCACCTTTAATTTATCAACCTCTTCGTCCAACATTTGAATAATGGTCTTCATGGAAGGACGATTTATTGGATGCCATTGAATGCACCAAAGTCCCACAATTGCCAGTTTTCTTGCAATCTTAATGTCATCTTCATCTTCTATGTGGATACTTATATCACCTCCTTCCATCAAACTATGGATCCATTTTGGGTATAACACTTGTAAGATTTCTGGATTAGTGTCAACATTTTTCCTTCCACCAACCATTTCTAGTAGTAGCATTCCATAACTGTAAATATCTGCTTTATATGACACATTTCCAAAGTTTCGAGAGAAGATTTCAGGTGTAATGTAGCCTAAAGTTCCTCTAGCTACTGTTATTGATATTGTACTTTGATTTTTAGAACACAATTTAATTAGACCAAAATTAGAAATTTTTGGAGTAAAATTATGATCTAACAACACATTACGAGGATTGATGTCAAAGTGAAGAATTCGGTAATCACAACCTTGATGAAGATATTCAATCCCTTGAGCTATGGAAAGGGCTAACTATTGCAACTTCAACCATCCAAGGAAATTTTCTTTGTTGTCTGGCGAAGATATGAACTTCTGAAGGGAACCATTTGGAAAGAAGTCATAAACAAGAGCACGATGAAAACCATCAGCGCAAAAGCCTAGCAAACGAACAATATTGATGTGATGAATTTTGCCCACAGTCCCCACTTCATTGATGAACTCTTGCCTATCGCTCTCTGAATTATTGAGTACTTTCACAGCCACTTGGATTTTCGTAGATAACTTACCTTTAAACACTTCTCCATGAGCTCCTTCACCTGATTTATGCTTGAAATGATTTGTGATTCATTTCAGGTCAGCATAAGAAAATCTAGTAGGCTTATGTACCTTGTAATCCTCCAAAAACTTTTCCAATCTCACTTGATCATCTCCTTTCTCTTTGAAATAGAGATACATGTAAAAGCACACAATGAACACCAACGCCAGTGGAATTGAACCTGGTGTTACAGAAGCATGTAAATTAAACATCAAATTTCAATTAGAGGAACATACCAAAAGCCATGTTGAGAGGGGGAAAAAGAGAAAAAGAGGAAAAGCAAAGTCAATGATTTTCATAAGCACCTGGGAAAACAATTCCAAGAATCTTCCTGGTTTTATGCTTTTCAACATCAGAATTTGGTTGTGGAAATTTGATTTGCAAGACGTTTCTCTGAAGGCACATTGCGGAAATTGGAGAAACTACCTGAAACATCTTGGTGCAGAAAGCTAGGTCCCACTCCAGGATGCTATCTTCAGAGGAAACAGCATAAATTGGGCAGACCACCATATCTTGTGCAGATGAATTGGAAAAGTGTTTGTCTAAGGTATCTCGACCCAAGTGAAGAACAATTGAAGAAAGTAACATTTTCTTTGGTCATATCATAAAACTCTAAAGGATAAATGGATGAATTGTAGAGATGATGTTGTAGAAAGAGTCTGGTAAGACAACCCTCTGGATCCTCTGTGTGTAAGATGTGGGATTTATAGTCCCTGTCATAAACATAGAGACTTACTCCTTCAAGAGCAGGGATAGACGGGAACTCAACCATCCTACCATGGTCATAGAGATGGAATGGAATAGTTTTATCATTAGCCACATGCTGTTTCACACCATTCCCTTGTTTCACAAGGAACATTGATAGTTGGAATATCACCAACAACAAAAATCTGCAATAGCAAAACATGGTAAGCAAATATTTTCTTTTCCAAGTTGTACATGAAACTTGGATTGGGATACCAATAAATGTTAGGTGACACGACACATATTTCATTTAGAATGAAAGCAAGGAGAAGAAGGAATTGACTTGGAAGTCCACTGTGGGTTAAAATTGTTGTCGTGGTCTATGATGCTGCTAAAGTAAAAAGCTTTGGATTGCTCACATTTGACCAAAATTGTTTGTTATGGTTTATGGTGTTAGTTAAGGAAAAGCTTTGTATTGATCAGAGTTGATCAAAATTGTTTACCATGATCCTTGGCACTATTTAAGAAAAGCATTGGATTGGCCAGAGGTGACCGAAATTGTTTGTCATGGCTCATGATTTACGATGCAACATAAGTAAAAGCTTTGAATTGACTCACTACAAAAAAATATGTCAATTGTAGCGGTTAGAGTGATACATTTCTAGCGGTTTTAACCGCAACAATTAACATTTGTAGCGGTTAACAAAACCGCTAGAAAAACAGGTGCAAGAAAAAATTTCTAGCGGTTATGGCAACCGCTACACATCATGGTCAAAACGCTAGAAACTTTCTAGCGGTTTTTAACCGCTAGAAAATATCTGAAGGAGAAACATTTCTAGCGGTTATAAAACCGCTAGAAAATGTTCCCGTAATAAAATTTTTAGCGGTTTTATAACCACTAGAAACATGCTAAACCAAATCTATTTTGCCGGGAATTAAATAATTTCAGTAGCGCGCGGAAATTTCTAGCAGTTAAAGAACCGCTAGAAATGTTCGGAAAATTAAATTTTCCTGCCAATTAAATTTTTGGAATGGCGACAATAAAATTTTCTAGTGGTTTGAACCGCTAGAAATTTTGGCGCAAAATTTAAATTTGACGAAATATTTCTAGCGGTTTGGAACCGCTAGAAATGTTTACCGTGCCAGAAAAAAAATTTATGGTTTTTCATATTATAATTTTAAAAACCATTAAATAAATTATGTTGAAGAATTTTTGTTAATTTGTATAATTAGTTATATGTTACATTTTATATATTTAAATTTTGTAATAAACAATATGTAATTAAATTATGAATGTGTCAAAAGAAGTGAATTTAATTTAATAAGATAATTTAATTGAATATTTAATAAGATAGTTGAATTGAAGATGATATATTTTGTAATATTGAACCTATAGTGTTAGGTTGATGAGTATTTGAATCAGTTGAGGAGGGCATGACAAGTGTGGAGAAGAAAAATCTGAAAGAAAAGGAGAAATAAATATGTTAGTAAATTTTAAATAAAAACAAATAAAAGATACAATGAATTATAAAATAAAATTCACTTATCATACAGTAAAGAGAAAAAAACCACCATATGAGATAGTAAGAAAAAAAGAGAGAATTATGAAGAAGAATAGGAGAGGAAAGAAAAGAGATGGAGTAAATGAATGTAGAAAAGATATGGTATTTATAGAGATCAGCGACACATTTGTAGCGGTGTTTTTGTAGCGTTTTATTGCATTTTGTAGCTGTTATTCATTTTCTAGCGTATATATAACCGCTAGTATTTTGTAGCGGTTATATTGTAGCGGTTATTAACCGCTACAAATTTAATTTTTTTTATTTTTAAAATCTGAACGAATTTTAATTTTAGATATGTATTTGTAGCGGTTAATAACCGCTACAAATTACAATTTTGTAAAATAAATTTGTAGCGGTTATGTAACCGCTACAAATTAAATTTTTTTTATTTTTAAAAAAACTGTACGAATTTTAATTTATACATATGTATTTATGGACGGAAAATTTTTTTAATAATTTATTTTGGATGCTGCTATTCTCCATCATCATCCGGCCTGAAAGGACACATTTTAAAAAAATTTGTTAAATTTATAATGTATTTGGAAAAAATTAGTAATTAGTAGTTAATTATTTAAATAATTTAAGAAAAGACGTGTACCTGATAATTGGCAAATTATCATCTCCTTGAGGAAAGAAGTCTTCAAAATTCGAGGGTTGGAAGGGTTCACTGTCGTAAATAATGTCACCATCACCCATATCATAAAGATCCCGTGGCTTGAGGTGAACGACCATATTCCAGTCTTTATGTTTCTCGTCCTCGACATAGTAAATTTGGTGTGCCTCAGAAGCAAGGATATATGGCTCATCATCTTCAGATGCCCCCGTATGAATAAGTCTAGAGAAATTAACTGAGGTGATGCCCAAATGGTCAGTAGCGAGTCCCCGTGAAGTTGTCGTATTTGCCCAGGAGCACTTGAACAGTGTCACGGTGAAAAGCTGGTAACTCAACTCAATAATGTCAATTAGCTTTCCATAGTAAGTGACGCCTCCAAAGCGCATATCGCCATCACTACTGCTAGCATAACATCTCGTTCCGAATGTCCCGCAAACTCCAGAGTTTTGTGTGAGCAATCCCTGATCACATCCAATCGTACAGAACTTGAAGCCGTTGACATTGTACGCAGTAAACCTTCGTGCATGGTCTAACGGACCGAGAGAAAGAGCTTTGAATTCATCTGTGTATGGGCTGTTGTCATTACGTATTCGACGTGTAAACCAACTGGGAAACTCTTTGTGGACTCTTTTATCAATGTCAGCAGAACGCGCACGACCCCGTAGCTAACGCCTGAGATAACTCCTAAACTCACTATAGTAAAGTGTAATTTGTTAGAAGAGTCAGTAAGAAACAAATATAAAGTGTAAAAGCTAGTGAGCTTATATGATATATATACTTACTGCATGAAGGGTTCAACTTGGCTGCAATTTATCAAAACGTGTCTGTGTGCCTGGAGTTTCTCTGTAGGAGTGAGTCTGAAGAATTCATATCCTCCAACTGGTTTCCCAACAGGAGGAAATAAAGTTGACGTGGAAGGACCAGGAGGAGAATCATCTACGCGACGTGGGCGGTTAAAAGATGTCTCCATGTCATCAAAGTACCTTGAACAGAAAGTTAGGACCTCATCTCCGGAATAACCTTCTGCTATTGACCCCTCAGGCCATGCCTTATTCCTAACATATGATTTTAATTTTCCCAAGTACCTGTAAGTTAAAATTGCATTAATAATTACGAGTAAATGAAAGAACAATGTGAAATTTAAAGAGGCGGGAATAAAAGATAATCTAGTACCTCTCTATAGGGTACATCCATCGATAGTGAACTGGGCCAGCAACCTTTGCTTCTCGAACAAGGTGGACAGTCAAGTGAACCATAACAGTAAAGAATGATGGAGGAAATATCATCTCCAAGTGACAAAGTGTAAGAATAATTTTATTTTGCAGCTGATCAAGCTCTTCCGCTACCAAGACCTTCGCACACAACTTCTTGAAAAATGAACATAATTCTACCAAAACCACCGATACATCAGAAGGAAGTGTGCTTTTCAAGGCCAATGGAAGTAACTGTTGCATAAGAACATGAGAGTCATGACTTTTCAACCCAGTAACCTTTCGAGCCTGCAAATCGATACACCTTGAGATGTTGCTAGAATATCCATCTAGTACTTTTATATTCTTCAACGTCGAGAGGAAAATATCCTTGTTATGCTTTGTCAAGGTGAATTTAGCTGGCTGAAACTTGTCGTTTTCATCAGGCCAAGCCTCTTCACGAATTCCCCAGGCCCGTAAATCTTTTCTAACTGCGAGATGGTCTTTGGACTTTCCAGCTTCATTGAGCAACGTATATAGCACATTATCGCACACATTTTTTTCAATGTGCATAACATCCAAACTGTGTCGTAGCAAATTAGATTCCCAATAAGGAAGAGTGAAAAATATGCTTCTCTTCCGCCATTGCATAGGTTGTGTATCAGATGTCCCACGAGATCGTCGTCCCAATCGTTCGGGATCCACACTCTTACCAAACTCGACATGAACATCTTCTAACTGCCGCAAAATATCCATACCAGAAACAGTAACAGGAGGATCTCTCTTCTCCTGTTTCCCATCAAAGCGAATCCGTTGCAATCTAAGTCTGTGCTTGGAATCAAGGAACCGTCGATGTCCTATGAAGCACCACTTGCGACTGTGTGGAAGGCGACATGGCACAGAATCAAAATTGCACTCAGGACAGGCCAACCCAGTATGCACATTCCAGCCAGACAAAGTTCCCAAACCAGGAAAATCACTTATTGTCCACATCAAGGCTGCACGGAGATTGAATAGTTGCTTGTCATGTGAGTCATATGCCTCAACACCATTCGTCCATAGGTCGATCAATTCGTGTATCAACGGTTGCAGGTATACGTCAATATCATTTCCTGGTGCTTTCTTGCCAGGAATGATCATGGAAAGCAAAAAGGAGTTCTGCTTCATGCACATCCAAGGTGGTAGATTGTATGGAATTAACACCACCGGCCAGATACTGTAACTTGTGCTCATGTTTCCGAAGGGATTGAAACCATCGGTTGCCAATGCAAGACGTACATTTCTAGGATCATTGGCAAAGTCTGGAAATTTCGCATCAAATGCTTTCCACGCCTCCGAGTCTCGTGGGTGCCTTAACCTACCATCTAGATTTTCCTCAGTCGCGTGCCACCTCATGTGCTGAGCCATTTTTGATGACATATACATTCTTTGCAACCGTGGTTTCAAAGGAAAGTATCTAAGAAAATAATATATTAAAATTTAAAATACCGAATATTTAAATACTAAATATCGACTCAATTTAAAAAAATTGATGACATAATCAATTGTTTTAACTAATTTCAAATATCGAATATTTAGAGACGGAACAAGTAACACCTGTAATAATTTGTACCTGAGAATTTTGGCCGGTTTCTTCTTTTGCTTCTTGCCCTTCCGTACCGACTTATATTGTGACGTCTTGCATCTCGTACAAATCTCTTTGTTGGCATCATCTCCCCAGTATAGCATACAGTCGTTTGGGCATGCATCTATCTTCTTATAGTTCAAGCCAAGCTTGTTAATAATCTTTTTGCTTCGTAAAAGATGGAGGGAATTCAGCTTGGGGGAAAGCATCTCCCAGTAATTCCAGCAACATAACATCGCCCTTGTCAGTCATACCGCACAAGCATTTGATGTGATACAGCCTCACCAAGAATGACAACTTCGAATACTTTGTGCACCCAGAATAAAGAGGCTTGTCAAGCTTCGGTCATGAGGTCAAAAAATTCCCGAGCAGTTTCGTTCTTAGAAACTCCGGTTGAGGTCCCTCTAATTCATCTTCGTTGGGATTCGGGCTTTCGTGAACACCAAAAGCATCACGCACAGCATCATTCACGGCATGGCTTCATCCACTTGAACTCCCATCCGTGAAACTACTGGAACTGACTCAGCACCCATATCTAGCCGTTCCCCATGTAGTTGCCAAAATACGTACTCTCGCGGAAAAGGCTTAAAGATTAAATGTTCCCTAACAATATCTTTGGATGCCACTTTTTGAAATTATTTAGGACAGGACACTGAATCTTACCATTTACGGCAGCATTGGCGAAAGCAAAATCCAAGAAATAGTTTAGACCAGCCAAGTATTGCGGAGTTGACCGGTGCAAGTTGATCCACGACCTATCCATCACTAATAATGCTCAAATTTCGTGAAAATATGACACAGAAGCTCAAAGAGAAGTTAAAATGGAATTCAGTTGGAGTGCTTCAGCTTATAAAGGAGGTCTGGTGGAACGGTCATTTTTTTGTAGCAGTTACAAAACCGCTACAAATTTGTAGCGGTTTTAACGAAAGTTTCATTTTCCAGCGGTTATTAACCGCTAGAAATTCAAATATCGGTTACAAACCGATAGAAATTTCTAGCAGTTTAACGGGAATTTTGTCTCCAACGGTTTTGAAATTTCTAGCGGTTACAAAACCGCTAGAAGTTACCAGAACCGCTAGAAAATTACACAAACCGCTAGAAAATTACATAATTTTCTAGCGGTTTTGTAACCGCTAGAAAGTTTCACGAGTAATGAAATCGGTTGAATTTCTAACGGTTTTAGAACCGCACAATAATATATTTTTAATTTAAACATAAATACTATTAATACTGCGCATAAATTAATAACATTTTAAATATTAAAAATAATACTGCGCAATAAATTAATAACATTACAAAATAAATATTTATTAAATTAATAAATGATTATAGAATTATTTTGATTAATTAACATGTTTAACGTGTTAATAAATTGTAATGTTGATGTTGTAATAAATAAATAAATATTTCAATATTAATTAATACTTGACATAAATAAAATTATAGAAATAAATAAATAAAGTAAACAAATAATATAAAATTTAAATAAATTCTAAATAGTATATAAACCATAAAATCAAAATTCTAATAAAATCCATACAATGAAAGCAAGATAAATCATGGGTGAGGGCAGAAGCAGCATCGTGATCATCCTCTGCTGGATCCTCCGGCTGGGGGTGCAGGCCGCTCAACCTGCTGGGACTGGACTGGCGGATGGGGGGTAGGGGCGGGACTGGTGGCAGGTGTAGGTCGGGGATCTCAGGAATCGAGATGTTTGGAGCTATACTGACCACCACATGACGCAGAGCCGTAGCAGCTGCCAAGAGCTGGTCAAGCTGCTCTGGAGCTGACGATCACGCTCCTCAGTTGACGATCACGCTCCTGTAGCAACGATCACGCTCCACGATCCTGGCCTCCATCCTGGCTCGAACTCTTGTCTGAGCTCCTCTCGCAATTCCTCTGAGGATGAGGAACCCGGCCGCTTCGCACTCGCATGAGAGCTCCCGGCAGTATATGAAGGGCCAGCGCCACTTGAGCGGGGCAACCTAGTCGGTGTAGGTCCAAGTCCAAGCCGCTAACTCGACCAGGGTGCTGCGGCCGGCCACGACCCGCTAAAAGTGAGGCGGTGGGATCCAAGGCAGACCCCTGAGACTCACGCAACTCGGAATCGACCTGAGTCATCCGTGCCTACCAAAATTAATATAAAGAAGTTAATTATAATATAATGATATCTACACTGTGATATTATATTAATATTTATTTATTACTTACGCTATCTCCTCAACCTCATCCGACGCACGCCCGTCTCGAGGTCTATACACCATCGGCCACATCTCGCCATAAGTGGCCGTGTATCCCCACTCCTGCCGTATCTTTTCCCTCTGTAATGAAATCAAAGAAATAATTAGTTACAAATTAAATACATATACATATTTAATAAATTTATTTTCAAGTACTCACAATCTCGTCATAAGTGATCGCAAAGCTCCTGGATCCAGCCCTATGACGTATCGTCTGATGCCTGACGCTCCCAGCATTTCTCCTAGAAAGAGCCTGAAGCAAAATGTAAAAAAATTAAATTAAATGAGTCAAGTCGGATAAAAAATAGAAATTATAATTAATACAATATTATCATACCATCTGGTCAGCCGTCATCCTAAAAAGACGTAACTGGACCAGTCTTGGTCCGGGACTCCACCAGGTACATCTGCCAGTATCTCCTGGAGGGGCCTCGTCCCGTCACCTTTCTTCTCCCTCCACAGGTCGGCCCTCCTGTTCTTCCATGCCATCCCAAGCCTCTTGATCGTGTCAGCCCTCAACTCCTCCCCCAGAATAAATTTACTCTATGATTAAAATAATAATTAACTAAATAACAAATTATAAACAAATAATTAAGCAATTTCAATAATAAAACAAATAATTAGTTTTAACTAATTTAAGAATATTATAAATAAAATATAAATTAATAAAAACAAATAATAATTAAACAATAAGTAATTTAATGAAAAATATTTTTATCACTAAATTTAAATTATTATAAGTAATAAATTACTGAAATCAATAACAAATTAATTTCATTTAACTACGTTGAAATAATTTAAATAAAAAATATATATTCATTTAACTACTTTTAAAAATATTATAAATAACAAACAAATTAAATAAAAAAAATATAATCAAACAATTAAATTATTTGAAAACAAAATATATAATCATTTATTTAAATTAAAAAAAAATTATAAATAACAATTTTATATTACCTTTCATCATTTCCCAACCTTGCTGCTTCTTGTCTGAGGTGATCTCTTTCGAGTCCTGCACGTAGATGGGAACAGCGTCCACTGCTGACCAAGGAGGCGCACGTACTTGTTGTACAACTGGCCACCTTTCTTTTCGTCGGTTGGCCCAACTCATTGAGCGGCACAACCACTCGTCCTCTCGTCATCATAGACAGCTCTCTGGCTGTCAGCCTCCGATAGGACCTGTTCCCCTCAGTGTCTACAAAATTTAATTAAGAAAATAAATTATATATCAAAAATTAATACAATTTCTATATAAATTAAATACTGATCAAAATTTAAAAAGTTAAATAAATACTTACCGACAAATTCCACTCAAACCAGCCTGACGTCTCGGAGCAGGACGCTGCGCAGCCTGGGATTCTCATTCCCCTGATCCTGCTCCTCCTCCTCCTCCGCTCGGCAGCATCAGCATCAGCATGGGGTTGCTCATCCCCAGTAAAATGAGCCTCCTCAGTCCGCTCAACATCATCCTGCTCCTCCATAAAACTGAGGATATCCTCCTCGCTGAGATCGTAGTCATGAATGCTGGGGAATGGCTCACCAGCATCATGATGAACCTCACTGTCCAGCTCTCTCAGGATCAACTGGGTCTTTCCCGTGCCGACGACTCATCC
>NW_021632141.1:0-26751 GCF_004799145.2 Neltuma alba | reverse complement strand
TCACTCTCTGTTTCTGATAGTTCTTAGTTTTAATTTCACAAATTTTTATAACTCACCCAATTCACCCCCTCTTAGGTGAGACTGCCACTAACAGCTGCTCCTAACAGATTGGCTTAGGCGCCTAAAGAAGCAAATAGGTGGCTTGGAGAATTGAATGAGGCCTAAGAGAATGGTATTGGTTCTTGAAATAATTTAGGGAATTATCAGCTACATGACCAACTGAGTGGGGATACTTATTTTATTCAGTCTTGTGGTCTAAAGTCTCCCAAGATCTTAACATGGTTCAGACTGATGATAGTATTCTAGGGTCACTATAGATCCTAAAGAGGCTTATAGTAGAGCGTGGTAGCTCCTGAGGTCGTAGTAGACCGAGCCTAAAGGAAGTGATTGAGCCATAAGGGTAAGAGTATAGTACCTCTTTGCGAAGATGAGGACTAAGGATGAGTTTGAGATATGAAAACCTCCTTCGACAGTAAACTAGCATAGAGAGAGTACACATGACTTGCTTCCAAATAACCTTATCATTAAATAGGCTAAGGTCAATTTTCTTTCAATTAACAGAGGAAAGCCAGAGTTAGAAAATTTAAAGCTGTAAGATCTAAACAAGAGGGATTCAAGCTAGCTCCAGATTCAGAAAGAACCTCTTGTGATACAAAAACAGACTGAGTATTGACAGGAAGATACCTAAGATGAGGCTAGAGTCAGGAAGGTAAGTTGGAAAGACCCAACTAAAGATAGAACAAGAAGGGTTTAAGACAGCAAAGTACCAAGGTTTGAGCCTTTAAGCATCAATGCCTCAGATTCCCATCAGCACTATTTAATTAAGCGTGCTTGGGTAAGAGTAGCCCAAGGAAGGGTGACCCTAGGAAGTAATGTAAGAGTGTGCAAAGGCTAGGAATGTCAGCCAGTTTTAGCCAGAATGCACTAAGTCTAGCAAGATGGAAGATAAAGTTAAGGTAATCAAAGATAGTCCGAAGTTGATAGAAGGAATGAGTAAGGTGTACAAAGACAATATCAAAAGCACCTTACCGAATGGCTCTAGTACTCTTTGTTGAGAAGAAGGATAGTAGTCTAAGGTTGTGCATAGACTACCGAGAGCTAAATAAGGTAACGATAAAAATAAGTATCCCTGTTGTAGATTGATGATCTACTATACTAGCTGGTTGGAGCTACGATATTCTCCAAAATCAATTTATGATCAGGATACCACCAGTTGAGGATGTTCCGAAGAATGCTTTTAGGACCCAATAGAATACTATGAGTTCTTAGTGATGCTGTTTGGATTAACGAATGCCCCTACAATCTTCATGGCTTATACGAGCTGAATTTTTTACCCGTACTTAGATTGGTTTGTCATAGTTTTCATAGATGGCATCCTTGTGTACTTTAAATCTCAAGAGGAATATGAGCAGCTTCTAAGGACCGTCTAGAGTACACTAAAAGAGAAACCGTTTGCCAAGCTTAGTAAATGTGAGTTTTTGTAACATCCAAATTTGTGGGCCTAGAAGTACTAGAAATAGCCTGAATTGGATAGGCTACTAGACTCCTTTTGAGCAGAAGTCCCAAAGATGAGAAAGGAAGTTAAAGCAGTTTTAGGGACTAAACTGTAAAGTGAAAGTTTTAAGGGGCTAAAGTGTAATCAAAGTTAGAGGCTCTAGTAAAGTCTCAATGGCCCAGAGAGAGAAAAGAGGCTAGATACAGGCCAAAGGCTAAGTTAGAAACCTCAAAGAGAGGATTATATGAAGTTAAGTCCAAGCAGGGACTAAATCGTAAATTTAGAAAGTTATGACCAACAGGGGTAAAAATGAAAGAGTATACAGAGAATTCCAAGAAAATTCCAAAAATGGAAATAATATTCTAAGGCTCTTCTGTGAAGAGAAAAGACGAAAGTACCCCTGAGGCAGCTTAAATGGAATTTGAGGTTATGACAAGTAAAAAGTATACTGTTTGAGGTAATTATTTGAAATAGCAGGAGACCTCAAAAATGTATAAAAAAATGAGATTAAATGGTTGAAAGGTTGTACTAATTTTTAAAATTAGTCCTGTAACCAAAAGGCCAGTGGAATGGCTTTAATAAATTAAAAAGCCAATTATGCCGATAAAGGGCATTTTAGTAAATGAATTTTTATGCAAGGCTTAAAGGAAGTGTTATGGCCTAAGAAAATTCATAGATACTCTCTAGAATTAAAGAAAATTTATGGAGTAGATAGAAAAATCTTTTGAGTTCCGAAAGGCCATAAAGAAAGCCGGAGAAACGTGGGCCAAGTAAATTCGAAGGAAACTTAGGAAACAAGTTTGATCCAACGGCTAGGATTTAATCTCCCTTCTCCTCCACCACTTTTATGACACTTGGCATCTCCTAGAAGGATGAGGTAAGGATGATGCAATGATGATGTAAAAGTCAACTTGAAGTTCCAAAATTGCCCTTACCCTTTCTATTAGCCACCAAGAGCATTTTGGACCATTCAAGCCAATTTTTTGGCTATAAATAGGCACTCCTCCCGTCACATTTTTGGCCAAGCAAGGAACCATAGGGGAAACTCTACCACTCTTGCATTTAGAGAGAGAAAGAGCTATTTCTAGTGAGAGAAAGTCCACCTAAGTTCAAGCTTCAAGATCAAGGTATGTGATCGTTATAGCATCTGCTTTGATGCCTATTTCGAATGAGTTACTGTTTGTATCTGATTCTAAAATTTGGCATGATTAAAGTACACTCTGTAAGCTTTAAATTCATAGATAGAACACTTCATTTGGATATGTGTACAATTTATAGTGATTTTTCAAAGTTAGGGTTTGAAATCTGGAAACACTGTTTAACCTTTGGAAGAATGTCGAGTTCCGTACGATTCCGGTACTGTTCAGCATAGAATTGGTTCCTAAGAGTATTTTTCCTTTAAAGTGAAATTAAGTACCTTTCATTAAGACTTAGAACCGCTCAATTTTTATTTTTCTAGAATTAATTATGAATTTTCAAAGTTGAGTAAAAATTCTAGAATTTCTGCGTGAACAGTACCCGCGAAGCAAAATTTTCATATTTGATCTTCTTGAATCTAAGGCCATCTAAAGTGGTCCTAATTGACAAGAAATAGATCTTAAGGATGGGAAATGATGAGATTTATGTTAGAAAAGTTAGAAAGAAGACCCTAAAAACCAAGAGAAAGGGTTGAGGTTTAAGAAAGCTAGTCTTGAATATTATGTAGTCTCTTGGTCCTAATGGATTGTATGATCATTATGGCTATATTTAGGATCTTTGGAACATCCAAGAAGGATGTTTGGTGATGTTGACCAAATGCCCACATGGTTGGAAAGTCAAGGGAGTCAAAGGAAAAGTAAGAGGAAAGCTTGAGGTGCAAGGTAGTGAACTTACCTATTGTCATTGCTTGATGTTGTATGCTTGTGTGTTGCCGTGTACATGTTATTGAATGTTATTGTGACATATTTTAGCTACTATAATTGCTATTTATGATGAGTAGATTATGTCTCCATGGCCATGCATCAAGAAGTTAGCTTTGAGCATGCTAATATGTCACTAATTAACAAGAGAATAAATAAGTTGCGTGTAATGCATTAGCATCCATCTAGCATGATTAATATGGTATTGTTTGCTACTGAGATTTCCCCAAATCTCACCCCTCCCTAACCAACCATTTAGGTTAATCATCAATGGGCAATGATGGCATGAGAAGCAAGGAGAAGAAAGTGGAGAATTGTTCATGTTAATGAATGATATTATTATTCAATGTGTAATTCTCCTATTATGTAATTTATGTTGTGAATGCCAATGATGCCATGTATTTAATTATAGTGCTTATGGCATGTATAGAAATGTATGAGCATGAATGGGAAAGAGTAAGCCCATGTTATGTATGCCAAAGAAATAAAAAGAATTAAAGTAAAGAGATGTTCAAGGATAAAACGTAGGCCCTGGAGCAGTAAGTCTGTAGCTCTAGTTTAACCTATCAAACGAATGAGTTAAGTCACGAGATTTGGCAGACTCATATTAAACATCCAAAGCTTTAAAATAACAGGTAGATCACATCAATTGGATGTGTACACAAGGAGATACGAATTTCCAAAGTTGAGGCATAGAATCTGGAAGTTCCAGATTTTATGAAATGAACAGTAATATTTATTGATTAAACTGTACGAATTGGGTAAAGATAAGTCCAATTGGATATTTTTTCCTTAAAGAGCATCAAAATAGCTTTCTGTAAAATTTTAGAAAACCTCAATACAATTTTTATGGAATTGGTTATGAATTTTTGAAGTTGGGCCTGTAATCTGAAAATTAAACAGTAAATAGTAACCCGAGTAATTATGTTGAAACTCTAAATCCACGGGCATGTGTCATGATTTGCTTGACCCATAACGCTTATAAATGCGTGCTCTAAGAGGTTAAAGGTAGGAGGTTTTAGTTTTGGTTGGATAAAGTTTGATTTCGAGGCCGTATAATTAAGCAAGAAGGTGTGGCTAGGGATCCCAACAAAGTTGAAGTAATACACAACTGGGAACAGCCCAAGACGGTAACAAAGATAAGAAGTTTCTTAGCGTTGGTAGGTTACCATAGGTGACGAGAGCCTTTTTATCGTTCGCTTTGGGGTTCTCAATCAAAAATAAATCCAAGCTATGCAGTGTAGTGCAACTCGGGTTGTTTCACGCTTGGGAGCCTTAATTAATTACCTAAGTTAGACTAAATGCCATGCAATGTAATGAAAAGGGGTTTTTGGGTTTTTAACACTAAATGAATGGTGCCTAAACTGAATGCAATGAAAACAAACCTAAGATACTATGTTTTTAGTGTTTTGAGATAATAATGATGTAATGGAAATGATTGATAGGAAATCTCTTGAAAATGGTTTTGATGGCAATCATAGTTCACTTAAATATTGGGAGTTTCAAAATCCATTAGGTTTTCTTAATAAGAATCTCAATAACTCATTGAGTCCAAAGCTTACATTAATGAACTCATTAATGAAAGCTTTGTTTAGCTTCCCTAATGTGTAGTTTTGGAATGATCATGCAATTGGTTCAATGTAACACACAATCAACTCAGTACCGAAACATAACCATGCAAAATAGGAGAGAATCATGAGAGTTACAATAAGCATATATGCAACTACATATATTTAAGCACAAATTCAACATCAATCAATCCAAATTACAAATGTTAATCAATAACCACTGATTACAGAATTAATCAAAGTATCTAACTAAGACTTTACAACTCCTAGACCTAGGAAATTATAAACACATAGCTAGAAACTAAAGATTAAAACTAAAACTCCCCTTTGAAGCTTGGAAACTCATGCTACTCCACCATTTTCAAGAGTTGGAAAAGCTTAGCTCATCATAGCCTTGGAATCAGCTCCAACCAGAGGTAAATCTTCAGCCATAACAGTCAGGAGATGAAGGAAATAAAGGTGGATGAAGAAGAAGTGCAGGAAGATGGAAGGTGAAAGAGATAGAGATGGAGGATTAGGGTTCTGTGGGAAAGATGAGAAGAGATTGATGATAGAAATGTAGGTGGTGGCTATCTCCTCATGTCTCACCTCACCCATACCCAAAATAGGGTTTCTAACCCGAAAATTACGTGTATGGGTCGGTTCCTGGAGGTGGGTAGGTCAGATTTTCCCGAAATGGTCGGGTCTGAAATTTGCTGATACGAGGGGTTCGCCGTGACGAACCAGGGCAGAGAGCTTTCCTCTTTGATGGGCGACGTTCGCCGCGGTGAAGGAAGAAGTGTGCTGCGGCGAACTATGGTAGAGAGCTCCTCTTTGCATCTTGTGTCTTGAGTCTTTAATCTTGGCCCTGATCTCAAGTGTCCTACAATAAAAAGTAACAATTTGAAGCATCAATAGTCCTAGAAATCAATTGAATACAATTAATAACCAATTATGACAATTTTACCCTCAAAAAGACCTAACTCAAAGTAAGGACTCTTAATCTAAATTAAGCACAATTATCATCAAAAGGAACCAAAATCTATGATAAATACCCTTAAAATGATATGAAATAACATAGAACAATTGGGTTCAATCAAATTCCCCCACACTTAGACCTTTGTACTCCTGGACAAAGCTCAAGAATAATTCAAAGAGATACTAGCACAAAGAGAAACACTACCATGCTTAAAGATGAAAGTAGAAGATTAGTAAGAAACTCTCACAGGGTTTGACATTAGTAAAACAAGGATATGCTAGGAAAAGGAACACAATGGAAAATTAACTCAAAAGATTGATCAAAAGAGATCTATCTCACGGATAAGTGTTTCACTCTAAACTCACTTGTTTTGGGATTATTTCACTCTAAATCTACTCAATCCAATTTCTACCATAGGCTTGTAATAATTCTACCTCTCTACCACGGGAAACAACTTTGCAAATCAAGAGGACTATTAGGGGTTAGAATTGGGAATGAAGGCCAATCGAAATGAATGGAATGAGAATGAAAATGGAAATGAGTACACAACATACAAATTATTAAGACAGAATTAATCTAAATAAAAGCAAGGGGAGAAGCTACTTAGTTTTTATTTTATAATTTTATATCTTTATCCTTTCTTTTCTTTGCTTTTTCTCTTTTTCTTTCTTTCTTTCTTTCTTTTTCTTTCTTGTTTTTTTTAAGTATATCTTTTCTTCTACTTTTTTTTTACAAAATAATTGCATGCATGTACTCAAGATGAAGGTCCAAAGGGGTTTACAATGGTAAAGTGATTGGGTTTGTGTTTGGGAAACGAGGATTTGAAATCGAATGCCTCTATCATATTTACAAAAATTGATTCACTAAGCTTCGATTAAGAATTAAAACAAGTTCTAGAGAAATATGAAATAAGCAATTCACTCAATTTAATAACTTTTTAGGCCCAAAAATCCTTCCAACAAGGCTAAAATCTCAATTAATCAATCTCAAGGGTTAACAACCACATAGTCATAATTTCAAAGCATATCATCATTTACTGTCTGTCAAAAACATGAGAATAACTAGCCCAAGTTCAACCCTCATTTAAAAGCATGGGAAGTTTTCTAAAAGCACAAGTAGACTTTGAACTTTCTATTAGTTTTAAAAGGGATGCAGGAGCATAAAGAATCTAAGCCAGGAAAAATTTCTGAAGACCAGCTGAAATTGCAAAGAATTTATTAATTAAATAATTTTTTTTAGGGGGTCGCCGCGGCGAAGAATGGAGGTCGTCATGGCGAAGGCTCACAGAGAGCCAAGTCTAGAGAAGGGCCCTGCTTCGCCGCGACGAAAACATAAGTTGGCCGCAGCGAAGTGTGGCGGAGAGACGTGATAAAAGGGCGCTTCGCCGCTGCAAAAGCAAATGTTTGCAGTGGTGAAGGGTGGCAGACAGTGAAATCCTGTGCAATTTTCAACTCTTCAGCAAATCAAGTTCAAAAAATTTACAATTCAACCAATTTATCAGTTCAAAAACACCTCAAAATCACATAGATGCATGGATGCATGAGAATTATTTACTGAAATCCACAATAGGTCCCTCCCCCACACTTAAACACAACATTGTCCTCAATGGGTGAACAATGTGAATCAATGACAGCAAATACCAGAAATGAAGTGCAGGGATGAAAATAAAGCAAAGAACATAACAAACCAATGAGAAAGCATCCATCTAAACAAGTTCAAAACTAACGGAGCACAATAAAGGTTAAGAAATATCCAGCCTCAGAACAACAGAACAACAGAACAAACGAAACAAGAGAAAACAACAGAAACACAGAGACTAAAAACTAAAGCTGCTTCCCAAGATCATCTGCCCCGGACCCTGACGATCCTGCACCCGATGTGCCTGCTCCGTCCATACCCATACTGCTCTGTGGCTCCTCCTCCTCAGCTGGTAAGGCAAAGTTCAACCAGTCCGCGATCAAGGCATCAATACGGCGGTGGTAGCGACGATCTCGCTCATACAATGCATCACGGTCCTTTTGCCGCTTAATCTCCTGGAGTAGTGTAATGTGTAACTGGTGAACATCCTTAGACAGCTCATCAATGTCATCCACAAGTGCGTCTAAGGTGACTGGTTGGGAAGGCTCAAGAGCATCTTGGCCTTCCTCGGCTAGCTCAGCAGCTGCCTGGCCTACACCAACATCATAAATAGGATGGATAGGAGGGTGGGGTCCAATAGTAGGCTGTTTGAGGTGCTCATACCAAAAGAGGGGTGCAAGTTCGAAATAGCTGTCATTATCAAATTTAGGTACCTCGCATGCGCGGAAAATGTCAGTGATAAGGTGGGGAAAAATGATGCTATTGGTGAGTTTGGGGGTGTTGACGGAATCGTAGAGGGCTGATTGGATAGTTTCAGCTACATCGAAAGTTTTTCCGGTCATGAGGATATAAACATAAAGGGCTTGGCGTTTAGGAAGGTTCTGGAGATGGGAAGTGGGCAAGATGTTTCAAGTAAAGCTCAGCATTGCGGGGACTATGCCAAGTGGCACCATCCCGGCATAGGGTCTGGACAATTTCATCAAAAGGGTAATTATCTCTGTAATGCGAATAGTGGGAATGACGAACCTCAGGAAGGCGGTAGTGGCGGGATATGTTATTTATGGTGAAGGAGTAATTCACACGCTGGTCACGGAACACGATGGATAACATGCCATTAAGGTGGGCGTAGGTGTAAAAGTGGCGGACGAAGGCATCATGGCCCATTTCTCATGGATGAACCAATTCGGTCAATTGGGATTCCTAGAGTTTTTGGACAAAGGGGTTGTCTGGTGGGTCAAGAGGAAAGGGTCTCTCCTTAAGGAGGGGGCGCTGGTCTACTAACTTATAGAGTTTGTTATAAGACAAGTCTTCCCCTGAGTCAGAGTCAGACGTGGGCAAGGGTTCAGGGCATTTGGTGCGAGGCATTGTCCTGCAACAACAAACAACAAACAACAAAGACACTAAACACAGAACAAACAACCTCAACCTAAAGAACCCAGAAAAGAAAAACTAAAATTACAACCTAGACAGTAGCAAATGGCTACATAATGATTCATAGGTTTTTAAATGATCAAAAGCTTTCAGAATTAAGTAAAGAGATTAAAGAAAAACATAATGTACTATGAATCATTAGATAACCTACAGGCTACGTAACTACAATTTAACAACAAAATAACCCAACCTAACAACACAATACCGGAACAAACAAGCAAATTAACAACTAAACAAAATTAAACTAAAGGAAAGAACAAAGGAAGAGAGAAAACATACCACAAAGAGGGGAGAAAGAGGTTGGGCGCACGGTGGAGAGCAGAGGAAGAAACGGAGAAAGGAAAGGGGAGAATAAGACCAGAGACAAGAGATAGAAGGGCGCAGAAGAAGAATAGGGAGAGGGAAGGCCGACGGTTTAGAGGGAGAGAGATCGCTGCAACGGCTGCGGAAAGGGAGAAGTCGAAGAGGGGGAGGTTCAGAATGAGAGCAGGGGTGTGCGAAAAAAAATGAAGGGATTGACGGTTTTAGGTAGAATTGAAATAGGTTAATGGTGGGTTTAATGGAATGGGTAGGGGAAAAGATTGAAATGGGTACAGGAGAAAAGAGTGGGTGAGTTAGAATGGGGGGCAAAAAGGGAAATTCACGCGAAAAACAGGGAAAAAAAACGAAACTGTCCAGTGCAGAAACGGCGGGTTCACCGCGGCGAAGAATAGGTTCACCGCGGCGAACCATGCTCGAGGCGAAACCAAAGGGAGAAAAGAAGGGTTTAGCCGTGGTGAAAGTGAACATTCGCCACGGCCAAACCTTCCCGAGAGCAACACACAGAGGCTAGCGACCTTCGCCGTGGCGAAATATCACCGAGAGCAACACAAGAGAAAAAGAACCACTTCGCCGTGGCGAAGGCTAGGGTTTGCCACGGCGAAGTGTCACAGAGAGCACAAAATAATACATAAAACACTCAAACATCAGAGAAACACAACACCAAACAATAGATGCAGCTGGATACTTCAAAAACTTTAAAGTGCATCAAAAGAGATCAGAAGGTGCTCAATAAGTCCATGATTAAGCAGTATACCATAGACAAACTTTCTCAATCAATCTGAATCATATAATTCGTTACAAGCACCAAATCATCAAGCACAAAATAAGATAGGATAGAGATCAAAACTTCCAGGGGGTCTTATTGAATTCAAACAACAACTACACTACTATCCTACTGAAAATGGTTTCTCCCCCACACTCATTCAACATACAATGCACAAAACATAGCAAGATCAATAATTAAGCAAAAGCATGTAAATGAGTGAAGCAAAGAAATGACCAGGGAGTTAAGGAGGCTTTTGATTCTCATGGTAGAGCTTTAGTAGATGCCCATTAACCTTGAATCTGGCCCCGGTTTCCTCATGTAGCAGCTCCACCATACCGAATGTAACATCCCGATTTTTGGGCCTAGAAGTATCAGAACTAGCCTGAATGAGATAGGCTACCAGACCCCTTTTTAGTAGAGGTCTTAAAGATGAGAAAGAAAGTTAAAGCAGTTTTAGGGACTAAACTGCAAAGTGAAGGTTTTAAGGGGCTAAAGGGTAATCAAAGTTAGAGGCTCCAGTAAAGTCTCAGGCCTAGAAAGAGAAAAGAGGCTAGATACAGACCAAAGGTTAAGTTAGAAGCCTCAAAGAGATGGTTTTATGAGGTTGAGCCTAAGCAGGGGTAAAACCGTAAATTCAGAAAGTTACGGCCATCAGGGTTAAAAATGAAAAGTACTTAGAAAATTCTAAGAAAATCCCAAAAAATGGAAAATAATATTCTAAGGCTCTTTTGTGAAGAGAGATGACGAAAATACCCTTGAGGTAACTTAAAAGGAATTTATAAGTTTATGGCTCAATTTGAGATGTAGAGGTAGATTTAATTGTTTGAGTCATAAGGAAACCTCAGAAAATTATGGTAAAATGGGGATGTATGATCTAAGAGACTGTAGAAAATTATAAAATTAGTCTCATCCCCAGAAGACCAGCAAAATGGCTTTAAGAATACTTAAAAGCCAGTTGTGCCGAAAAAGGGCATTTAAAGAATGATTTTTAAGTGGGGCTATAGGTTGAGTTATGACATGAGAAAATTCACAGATTTTCTCTAGAATATGAGGAATTTTATGATATTTTTGGATGAATTTTTGGAGCTCTGGATTGAATAAAATGCTCCAGTCAAATATTAAATAATTTTGTCCCCTAAATAGGAGACAAAACCAAAGAAAATATCTAAGAGCCATCATGACGATGCTGAGTCAGCATGTTGAGTCATCAAGCGTAATCATGACACCGACGAGTCAGCGTGCTGAGTCACCAAGCGTAATCATGACACCGACGAGTCATCATGCTGAGTCACCAGAAGATATTTATGGACAGCATAAAAATCAGAACGCAGTACGGGAATATTTTAGACAGTCTTTTGTCTACCCGTTATAGTGAAATCTCTACTGCATGACTCAGTAAGGTTAAGTAGCCTATCAGTAGAGCAAATTATTTTCATCTATGCTCCTCTGAGATGGCTCCATATGTGTACCTTTTATTGGCCAGAATTTTAAGAAGAAGTTGTCCCAACGGCACAGGGTAAGTCAAAACTCGAAAAGTAACTGATATGGTGCAAGATTGGCTTGATAGGTGGAGAAATAATTAAGAAAATATTTTTGCACGAATTTCCATTTATTTTCTCCCTATTTTAATGCCATAAATGATGAAAGGACATGAAAGTGACAAGTGTACGGTTAGATGAAAAAAAAGAAAATATTACGTGTACGGCTAGATGCAAGACACGTGTACGGTCGGATGCAAGACACGTGTGCAGTCGGATTAAAGACATGTGGCTTGATGATGTAAGCATGATGTCATCATGATGAGGTAAGCATGATGTCATAGGACACTTGTCACCGTAAGATCAAAAGAGAAAATGGACGGTCCAGATCGAGCCACGTATTTTTAAGATCAACGGTCCAGATTCAATTTGTTTTTCTATAAATACCCCCTCCCCTCCCTACCATTTCGTCCAAGCATAAGGAATCCATGGGGAAGCTCTTGCAAAATGGTTTCTAGAGAGAGAAAGAAGAGGGAGAAAGAAAGGCCAAGTGGTTCCAAGCCAGATCAAACTCTAAAACAAGGTATGTGATGGTTATAGCACCTGATTTCATGCCTATTTCGGATTAGTTACTGTGCATATCTGATTCTAAAATTTTTCATGCTTAAAGTACACTCTGTGAGATTTAAATCCATAGGTATAACACTTTATTTGGATATGTGTACAATTTATGGTGATTTTTCAAAGTTAGGGTTTGAAATCTGGAAACAGTGTTGAACTTTTGGAAGAGTTTCGAGTTCCGTACAGTTCCGGTACTGTTTGGTGTAGAATTGGCTCTTGAAACTATTTTTCCTTTAAATTTAACTTAAGGATCTTCCAGTGAGACTTGGAAGCACTCAATTTGGATTTTTATAGAATTAATTATGAATTTTCAAAGTTGAGTAAAAATTCTGAAAATTCTGCGTGAACAGTACCCGCGAAGCAAAATCTCTAGATTTGGTATTCTTGAATCTAAGGCCATCTAAGGTGGTTCTAATTGACAAGAAATGGATCTTAAGGATGGAAAATGATAAGATTTATGTTAGAAAAGTTGGAAAGAAAGCCCTAAGACTAAGAGAAAGGGTTGAGGTTCAAGAAAGCTAGTCTTGAACTTTATGTAATCTAGTGGTCCTAATGGATTGTATGATCAATGTGACTATGTTTAGGACCTTTGGAACATCCAAGAGGATGTTTGGTGACGTTGACCGAATGCCCACATGGTTGGAAAGTCAAGGGAGTCAAAGGAAAAGTGAGAGGAAAGCTTGAGGTGCAAGGTAGTGAACTTACCTATACTGTGTGCTTAATATGTATGCTTGCATGATGTGATTATGTTGCCATGATGTGACTAAGCTATGATGAAATGTTTGCAAAGTTATGTTTGCAAGTTTATGTTATGTTTTGCCTTGGCAATATGTTATGGAAGCATGAAATGCTTTAGCTTACTTTCCATGGCATTCATGTGTTAATGTTATAACATGTCATGCATGTGCATTATGTCTTGTATGCTTATGGGTAGTGTTTGCTACTGAGATTCCCCCGAATCTCACCCCTCCCTAACCAACCATTTAGGTCAATCAATGATGGGCAATAATGGATGAGACTGTTGGTAAGTGTATAATTCTACTATTTTGTGAACTATGTTATGGATGCCAATGATGCCATGTATTTAATTATAATATTTATGGCATGAATGAAAGTGTATGAGCATGAACGGGAAAGAGTAAGGCCATGTTATGTATGCCAAAGAAATAAAAAGAATTAAGGAGATGCTAAGGGATAAAACATAAGTCCTGGAGTAGTGAGTTTGTAGCTCCAGTTTGACCTATCAAACGAGTGAGTTAGGTCATAAGATTTGGCAAGCAAAGAGATCTGATGTTTCTCTTTAAAATGAGGGATAGTTTGCCCAATTCCGATAACCGAGCAGAAAGTTATGCCTTTCCAAAGTTAGGCAAAAATACAGTAAAATCCGAAAATGACCAAATGAACAGTAAATTTTTCAAAGGAAATTGAGCTCGAATTTCAAGGCAATCAGTTCAGAAACTATTTTTCCTCAAAATTTTGTCCAAAGAGCTTTCTGTAGAACTTGGAATCACTCAATTTCAATTTTTCTACAATTAGTTATGAATTTTCGAAGTTTGTCACATTTTAAGGTGACAATGAATAGTAACCCGTAAATGAAAATTTTCAAACTTGATTTTTCATCAATTGTAGCCTTCAAAAGTGATTCCAAATGCTTCCGCAAGGAAAGTTAATTGATTTAAACATGAGGTGTTACACCGAAGTTGTGTGCTTTAGTGACTGTGTATGGCCCATCCCATCTGGTGTTGAATTTTCCTTGCTTGAAGATAAATCAAGCCTTGTACAACAGCACCCTATCGCCTTTTGAATTCCTTTCTCAAGATACCCCGATCATGCACAAATTTGGTCTTCTCCTTGTAAAGTCTGGAGTTCTCATAAGCTTCAAGTCTAATCTCCTCCAGCTCTTGCAATTGCAGCTTCCTTTCCACGCCAAAGGACTCTATATTCATGTTGCACTGCTTGACCGCCCAATATGCTTTGTGTTCCAGCTCCACTGGCAAGTGACATGGCTTTCCATATACTAAGCGGTAGGGAGACATGCCAATGGGTGATTTGTAAGCAGTCCGGTAAGCCCATAATGCTTCTTCTAAACGGGAGCTCCAGTCCTTCTTGGATGGCTTGACCATTTTTTCCAGAATATACTTCACTTCCCTATTAGATATTTTAGCTTGGCCATTGGTTTGGGGGTGATAGGCAGTAGAGATTTTATGAGTGACACCAAATTTAGACAATAGGCTATTGACTATCCTATTACAAAAATGTGTTCCCCGATCACTCACTATAGCCCTAGGGATCCCATACCTACAGAAAATGTGTGATTTTAGAAATCTATGTACAGTTGGGGCATCATCTTTTCTGCAAGGTATAGCTTCAATCCACTTGGATACATAAGGTACGGCTAATAAAATATATACAAAACCAAGGGAAGAAGGAAAGGGTCCCATAAAGTCAATTCCCCAAACCTCAAAAAGCTCACAAAATAGAAGGGGCTGTTGAGGCATCTCATGTCTTTTTCCCAACCCCCCAAATCGCTGACACTTGTCACAAGATCTACAAAATGTAAAAAAGTCTTTGAATAGGGTGGGCCAATAAAATCCAGAATCTAAGACCTTCCTAGATGTCCTCCTTGCACTAAAGTGACCACCACAAACCATGGAATGGCAAGCTGAAATAATAGGTTCAAAATCCTCCTCCGGCACACACTTACGTATTACTTGGTCACTGCACATCCTCCACAGATGAGGGGCATCCCAAATATAGTACTTTGACTCACTACGAAGCTTTTGTGTCTGAAATCTAGACATAAAGGGAGGAGTGAGTCCAAACATGAGATAATTGACAATATTAGCATACCAAGGCTCTATAGAAACCACAGAGCATAAAGCTGAATCGGTAAAAGAATCACAAGTCAAGTCAGAAGAGTCTACTCCCCTTGTGTCTTCCAGTAGCCTACTCAGGTGATCGGCTACTTGATTCACTGCCCCGGGTCTATCGTTAATCTCGATGTCAAACTCCTGAAGCAATAAAGCCCATCTAATCAATCTTGGTTTAGATTGTGGCTTTTTGAGCAAATAGCAGACAGCTGCATGATCTGTATACACAACCACTCGAGAATTGATTAGATATTGTCTAAACTTGTCTAAAGCAAATACAATGGCAAACATTTCTTTCTCAGTGATGGTATAGTTGACTTGAGCTAGATCAAGTGTTTTAGAGGCATAGGCTATAACTCTAGATTGCTTCTCCTCCTTCTGGCCAAGCATAGCACCCACTGCACAATTAGAAGCATCACATGAGAGTTCAAAATGTAAATTCCAGTTGGGTGCAATCAAAATAGGAGGTGAAACAAGCATAGACTTGAAAGTATCAAAGGCATGTCTACATTTTTCATCAAAATTAAATTCAACATCCTTTTTAAGTAGAGTAGAAAGGGGCAAGGCAACTTTACTAAAATCTTTAATAAAGCGCCTATAAAACCCTACATGCCTAAGAAAAGATCTCAAATCTTTCAGACAAGTGGGGTAAGGCAAAGATGATATAACTTCAATTTTAGCCTTATCAACCTCAATCCCCTTACTAGAGATGAGGTGACCTAACACTATGCCATTGCCCACCATGAAATGACATTTCTCAAAGTTCAAAACAAGATTTTTGGCTATGCATCTCTCTAGAGCTTGCCTTAGGCTATTTAGGCACTGATCAAAACTCTCCCCATAAACTATAAAATCATCCATGAAGACCTCCATATTGTGTTCTAAAAGGTCACTAAAAATCGCTATCATGCACCTTTGAAAGGTGCCTGGAGCGTTACATAACCCAAATGGCATCCTTCGATAAGCAAAGGTACCAAAGGGGCATGTGAAAGTGGTCTTATCCTGATCCTCGGGGGCTATAGGTACCTGAAAATAGCCGGAAAAGCCATCTAAAAAGCAGTAATGTGATTTACCAGCTAGTCTCTCCAACATTTGGTCAATGAAGGGTATAGGAAAGTGATCCTTACGTGTTGCATCATTAAGTCTCCTATAGTCTATGCACACACGCCATGAGTTTTGAACCCTTGTCGGAATTAACTCATCCCTATCATTCCTAACTACTGTTACCCCACTCTTCTTTGGCACAACATGCACCGGACTGACCCACTCACTATCAGAAATTGGATATATTATCCCAGCACTCAACAATTTACTAATTTCTTTCTTAACTACATCTAATATGAGAGGATTCAATCTTCTTTGGGGTTATCTCACTGGTTTTGATTCCTCATTCAGTAAAATTCTATATGTGCACACAGCATGACTAATTCCAGGTATATCTGCTAGTGTCCAACCTATTGCCCTTCTATGCTCCCTCAAAACAGATAAGAGTCTCTCTTCCTCACTCTCAGACAGTGAGTTAGCAATTATAACAGGTAGTTGTTCATTAGACTCAAGGAAAGCATATTTCAAAGTAGGAGGTAAGGGTTTCAAATCAAGTGTAGGTGGTTGCACAATAGAAGGAATCAATTTATGAATTTCAAGAGAGAATAGATTACTCCCCTTTTCTTCAACCAGTGATAATTCCTCAGCCTTGTAGTTAACTTCCTCTCCAAGCATTGAATCAACTTCTAGTTGATCTACAGCAACTGCCTTAGAGGTATTCTTCTCCATGACTTTTTCCTCCATATCTGAAACAACAACAGGAAACCTTTCCCCAAGGGAATCATCACTGATAATAGAGGAATCAAAGTCAACTTTGTAGTCAAGGGAGGAAACAGAAAATGTGTGTGGGATAGAAAGCATGCAATTAACCACAGTACAATCAAGACATGTAACATCACCACCATATGAGCAAGTAGAAGGTGTGGAGTAAAGAGATGAAAAGGAAGAAATGGATTCATCTCATCAATAGATTCATCAATGTAAATATTAGAATAGAAAGAGTCATGTTGCAATTCAACTTCAAAACAAGCATCCTCAACAGCAATGTCTATCATGTTAACCCCCAAAAGTGAATAGTCCTCATAAGGATGTTTCATTGCTTCATACATGTTAAAAGAAACTTTATTATCACCCACCTCTATAGTTATGGTACCCTCTTTCATGCTAATCATGGTATTAGCAGTCCTTAAGAAAGGTCGACCAAGGATGAGTGTAGTGTCATTTACAAGTTCAGAAGACATGTCAAGCACATAAAAATCAGCAGGAAACACCAATCCCTTAACTTGGACTAAAATGCCTTCAATAATTCCCTCAGGATACCTAATAGTCCTATCAGCTAATTGGAGCACAACAATAGTAGAGTTAAGAGTCTTGACTCCTAGAGAGGTGTATACGGACTTAGGCATGACATTAATGGCTGCACCTAGATCTAACAGGGCTCCCCCTATAGTAACCTTTCCTATGGTGCAAGGGATAGTGAAAGATCCAGGGTCTTGACACTTTACAGGAATTTGGGGTTTAAATAATGTAGACACATTAGAGGGTAATTGGACTCTTTCATTAGGTTTAAATCTCCTCTTTTGAGTGCATGATTCTTTTAAGACCTTAGCATACTTAGGAATCTTTTTAATCAGGTCAAGTAAGGGTATATTCACTTCTACTTTCCTAAATGTCTCTAGTAACTCATGATCTTGCCTCTCCTTACCCATTTTCACATTTTTCAAATAAGCATTAGGGAAAGGTAGTTCATTGATGTTTACCTCCTTACCTTCCTTGCTTGAGGCTCCATGATTGCTTGGCTCAGATTCCACAGCTTTACCCTTGCCATCATGTTCTTTTGAGGCTTCTTTCAGCTTTAGCCTCTTCTCTTTAGAGCTCTAGAATGCTTCACTTTTGAAGGTGCTTGTGGCAGCTCATCACACAAGATTTCCTCATCTATAACTTCATCCTCCTCTTCTCTAAAATTCACTTGCTTCCCACTCCTAATGTAAAACCCTTAACCTCATAACATTATAATCTCGTCATAAAACCACTACTATGGTAGAAAAGGAAAGCTGTTAAAATGAACTACCATAGTAGAAAGAAATTGCATAACTTTAGAAATTAATATTTAAACTCGGTTCAAACTCGAACTCTGTTGCATGCAACTAAGAATCATTCGTTAACATCTACTGGGCCTCCGAGCCTCCGGCCCGGGTAACAACATACATCACATCAGCCCATCCAAAATGGTTTTCCAGATAATAAATCAGAGTTTCGTAAGATACTATAAATGGCCTCTGGCCAACCCAAAATAAGGAGATAACATTCTCTCCAATTTACAATAAGGCCGGGTAATCAAAATATTTCAAAAAGCAGTCCTAAATGTGGTAATATATACTAGCCATACATATACAAGTGCTAGAGGCCTAAAGCTAACCAAGCTCAAGCCTCTACATCTCTTCCCGAAGGCGCATGCCTAGAACCTTCACCTGAAAACATTGTAAACCACGGAGTGAGACAAACGTCCCAGTAACCAATCTTTCCAATTCAAGGTACTACTAAATAGGTGCTCATGAGGTGTCAAGTGGGGTAGTTCACAAGTAATATATAATGATAACCACTACAAGTCATACAAGTGCAATGATGCAGTTCCCGTCAACCATATCCCTCACTTTAGGGAATTTTCAAGAGCCGAACCCGGCCTATCCCTCACTATGGGGGACGTAAGGAGCCATAAAAGGCCTATCCCTCACTCTGGGGGATGTAGGGAGCCAAAAGGCCTATCCCTCACTATGGGGGACGTACTAAGCCAACCATCATGCATTAATGGAGGCCTTACCACATGGTAGTAACTATCAAAAACTCTCACCAATTCCCAATTCATGCATCATGCTCAAACCATAATGAAATAGTAATTGAACATTTCATAATTAACTTCTTTCAGTGGCATATCTTTCACAATTCCAAGATTCATTCATCATCAATCGAAACCCCACAAGACAGTTTTCCTTTTTATATATATACAACATACACTTTGAATATAATTGTTACTCGGAGCACAAAACATAAATCTACTCAAAATACCCCAGAAGCAAGTACTAAGGATTGGAAAGTGGTTACCTCTCGCCTGAGCAAGGAATAACAAACCAACAATGTGGCCCCGTGCACCAACAAGACTCACAATCGGTCTACACAAGGACACAAACACACAACCAAAATGTATTAGTTTTCAAACTAATAATGTGGCCAAAACAACATTTGGGGACACAAAATTCCTAGCTCCAATCAAAACTCTACCCAACTCAAAGGGTATACCCATCAAAACAACACTCTAAGTCATAAAAGTCTATTAAAACATCAAGTCCCCTTTTCAAGCATCAATTAGAGTTCAAACCTCAAGGACCCACTATAGGAATTCTACATCCAAACATCCCATTTGAACAATTGAAGTTTTAACAACAATCTAAACCAATTAAACATCCAATTTAACTCTCCTTAACATAACCCAAATCACAAAACTCAGAATCAACCTCTACATTGTCATCCTCAATCCCAAATCTCCCATTTCCATAAACCCTAGCTTCAAAAACTCAAGATCCTTTAAATTCAAGAAAACTACACTGATTAAATACTTAAACTAACCCAAAGCAATCAATTAAACTCAAAACAATCAGTCAAAAACTTCAATTCCATCACAACTTAGAAAATCCTAGGGTTTCACCACAAATCCTCAGAAATTCCAAGAAAGAAAGTAGATTAGAGGTTAAAATCACTTACTTGAGGTAATGGATCCTTAGAAATGTCTTTCCCAAGCCTCAACAATGAAACCCTAGCAGAGCTCCTCTCTCCTCCTTCAGATTTTCTAATTTTCGCACAACTGAACCCTCCAGCGTCTATATAGATTCGACACCTTTCGCCGCGGCGAACCCATATCTTCATCGCGGCGAACTAATCCTGAGAGGGATTACTCGCTTGAAAACCCGACTTCGCCACGGCAAAAGCTTCCCGAGAGGAAACTCTCGCTCGCCCAGAAAAATCTTCGCCGCGGCATGCCCTCACCTTCGCCACGGCGAAACATTCCCGAAAGGATACTCTCCCCTAGAACTCCCGGTGCGCCGCGGCGAACATACCCTGAGAGGGGTACGTTCACCTATTCCTCCAACATACCTCAAATCCAACCCAAACACCAAGATCAAGATTAAATTACTAATCTATCCTCAAAACCAATCGAAAAGAGGCTATTAAAACCCAATAAAACTCAGGACGTTACACCTAAGGGTAATAGCATTCAAGCCCTTAGGATTGATAACAGTGTTGGAGGGGATTGTGCCACTGCTCCTTGCTTGTTGCTCACTCATGTTGTTGGACAACTGAGTTACATAGGAGTTGATGTTCTCAGATTTAGTCTCCCATTGCTCCATCCTCTTTTCCAAAGCACTAAATCTAGCATCATTCTTGGATGAGTCTTGTTGAATTAGTGAAGCTAAGGAGTTGAATTGAGTAGCGTTAGCAGCCCCTTCTTCCTTCATTAAGGCCATCATATTTTGTAGGAGTTGATTTGTTTCATCCTTAGGTGGGACAGTTAGGGCTTGAGATTGGTTTTGGAACTGGTTTGAAGATGGACCAGCTCCTCCACTCTTCTAAAATCTGTTTGGAGGTCTACTATCATCATTCCTCCAGCCCAATCGAGGGTTTGCCTTCCATCCCTCGTTGTAAGTGTTAGAGTAGGGGTCCCACTTTTGATTTGGACGGCCTTGGAGACTGCAGACACTTCCTCATAGCGGTCTGGACAAACGCTAGAAATATGCATGACTGATCCACATGTTTCACAACTAGGCGCTGTAATATCCATAGGAGCGGATGGGCGATGCACACTCATATTCTTCAATTCAACAGTGATCAAAGACAATTGAGATGTCACTTTGCTTCCCAAAGAATCTACTTTTGATTCCAAAGCGTCCATTCTCCTACTGTGTACCGAAGCAGCTCCCACCTCATGCACTCCTCTAGTATCTCTCACACTAGATTGTTGATGATTCAGGGCCATCTTCTTTATCAAATCCCAAACCTCCTCAACAGTTGAGTCTATCAAAGATCCTCCCGATGGAGCATCCAACATACCCTTCTCTTGGTTCTTCAACCCATCATAGAAGTACTGCACCAGTTGTTCGTCCAGAATTTGATGATGTGGGCATCTTGAAAGTAGGTCCTGAAATCTATTCCAGTAATCATAGAGAGATTCCTCATAGTCTTGCTTGGCAGAATAAATCTCCTTCCTTATTGATGAAGTACGAGAAGCCGGAAAGTATTTCTCCAGAAATGCCTTCCTTAAGTTCCCCCAACTGTGGTATGCATCAGCTACATGTCTTAGGAGGCTCATGTACCATTCCCTAGCTTTTCCTTCCAAGGATAGATGAAAAACCTTCCATAGCACTTGGTCCAATGATGCTCCCACAGGCTTCATACTCTGATAAATCATGGAAAGAGATTACAGATGGAGGTATGGGTCTTCTCCTGTCAAGCCATGAAATTTGGTAAGAGAGTTAATCAATAAACCCTTAATCCCAAAGTTAACTTCAAAATTTGGACAAGCCGCAGTAAAAGGATCAAAATTTATATCAAAAGTTGTGGCTTCCCTATTTGTTCTTCTCCTAGGGTGTCCATTATTTTCTCCTACTCTCTCTTGTTCACCATTACCACCATTCCTCACTTGATTAGCATTCAAGTTAGGATTAGGTTAGTTTTGTGGTAATTCAGCCATTATCTCTTGGTCAGTAGGCTCACTCTCACTACTAGATAGGCTAGATTCCACAGAAATATTCTTTTGCTCAATCACCAACTCACTTGTCCCCTCAATTCTTTTCTCTCTTCTTATCTCTCTGAGTCTTCTCTCAATCTCAGGGTTATAGGGCACAAGTTTTGTTTTTCGTGGCATGCAAGATAAAGAGAAAGAGCAAACAAAATTGACTTGCAGCACACAAAGTCAACTAAAAGCATGCAATGTGATGAATACAAGTGTATGGATAAGTATGCAAGTGTATGGGTGAGTATGAGTATGTATGCACAGAAAAAGAAGCAAAAAGTGTAAGTTTCAAAATTTTCCAGAAGAGTTTGCCGCGGCGAAGGTTGACAGAGGCGACCAGATATTTGATTGCAGGGAGTTGGCCACGGCGAAGGTATCCCGAGAGGAATCTTTCAGTTTTTCAGATAGTTGGCCGCGGCGAAGGAGCAAGTTGGCCGCGGTGAAGTGTCACAGAATGCTTATCAGATACTGGACTCCACTGATGCAACGAGAGAGAGATGCTGAAAATCAAGAAAATCAGTATATTTGCTTGTATTTCCAAAAATTTTGATGCTATGCAAGATGAAAACCTATACTATGAACAAATATGCAACTAAACTACCTAAGATGCAACCCAAAAAGATCAAAACTTCAATTGACAACCAATTTACACAAGCTAACCTAGAGAACCAATTTCTTGGCTCCCCGACAATGGCACCACTTGACGAGAGCCTTTTATCGTTTGCTTTGGGGTTCTCAATCAAAAATAAATCCAAGCTATGCAGTGTAGTGCAACTCGGGTCGTTTCACACTTGGGAGCCTTAATTAATTACCTAAGTTAGACTAAATGCCATGCAATGTAATGAAAAGGGGTTTTTAGGTTTTAACACTAAATGAATGGTGCCTAAACTGAATGCAATGAAAACAAACCTAAGATACTATGTTTTTAGTGTTTTGAGATAATAATGATGTAATGGAAATGATTGATAGGAAATCTCTTGAAAATGGTTTTGATGGCAATCATAGTTCACTTAAATAGTGGGAGTTTCAAAATCCATTAGGTTTTCTTAATAAGAATCTCAATAACTCATTGAGTCCAAAGCTTACATTAATGAACTCATTAATGAAAGCTTTGTTTAGCTTCCCTAATGTGTAAATTTGGAATGATCATGCAATTGGCTCAATGTAACACACAATCAACTTAGTACTGAAACATAACCATGCAAGATAGGAGAGAATCATGAGAGTTACAATAAGCATATATGCAACTACATATATTTCAGCACAAATTCAACATCAATCAATCCAAATTACAAATGTTAATCAATAACCACTGATTACAGAACTAATCAAAGTGTCTAACTAAGACTTTACAACTCCTAGACCTAGGAAATTATAAACACATAGCTAGAAACTAAAGATTAAAACTAAAACTCCCCTTTGAAGCTTGGAAACTCATGCTACTCCACCATTTTCAAGAGTTGGAAAAGCTTAGCTCATCATAGCCTTGGAATCAGCTCCAACCAGAGGTAAATCTTCAGCCATAACAGTCAGGAGATGAAGGAAATGAAGGTGGATGAAGAAGAAGTGCAGGAAGATGGAAGGTGAAGGAGATGGAGATAGAGGATTAGGGTTCTGTGGGAAAGATGAGAAGAGATTGATGATAGAAACGTAGGTGTGGCTATCTCCTCATGTCTCACCTCACCCATACCCAAAATAGGGTTTCTAACTCGAAAATTACGTGTATGGGTCGGTTCCTAGAGGTGGATAGGTCAGATTTTCCTGAAATGGTCGGGTCTAAAATTTGCTGATACGAGGGGTTCGCCGCGGCGAAACCATAGGTTTGCAGGGGTGAACCATGGCAGAGAGCTTTCCTCTTTGATGGGCGACGTTCACCGCGATGAAGGAAGAAGTGTGCCGCGACGAACTATGGAGAGAGCTCCTCTTTGCATCTTGTGTCTTAAGTCTTTAATCTTGGCCCCGATCTCAAGTGTCCTACAATAAAAAGTAACAATTTGAAGCATCAATTGTCCTAGAAATCAATTGAATACAATTAATAACCAATTATGACAATTTTACCCTCAAAAAGACACTAACTCAAAGTAAGGACTCTTAATCTAAATTAAGCACAATTATCATCAAAAGGAACCAAAATCTATGATAAATACCCTTAAAATGATATGAAATAACATAGAACAATTGGGTTCAATCAACAGGAGACTCTACAGGATAACCATAGAACCATTCTATAGTCATAGAGTCATTCTATAATCATAGAGTCTTAAGTAGCTACGAGATCAAAAAGAACTAAACATAAGACCGAAAAGATGGATGGAATTACTCAAAGACTATGACTACCAGATCAAGTACCATCTGGGAAATGCCAGTATAGTGGTTAATGCCTTAAGCAAGAAGGTGGCATAGGTGGCAACCCTGATGATTAAAGAAGGTAAATTGCTAAAAGGAATTAGGGATTGGGGTCCTATCTATCAGATGCAGTTGACATCTGACTGAGAAGCAGAAGAAACAGGAACAGAGGTCTTGTTAACCAATCAGGTTAAAGAAGCTCACAGAAGAGATGAATTAGCAAAGACTCTTTGATATAGAATACCAAATAATGAGACGAGATTTTGAAATCTCATTTGAGGGAATATTAAAGTGTGGAGGAAGAACCTATGTCCCTCCAGTAAATGGTCTCAGAAAGCAAATTCTGAATGAGGCACATAAGAGTAAGTGCACGATTCATCCAAAATGACCAAGATGTACCAAGACTTTAAGCAAAAGTTTTGATGGTCTAGTATGAAACAAGATGTCACACAATATGTGACAAGATACCTCACGTGCCAAAAAGTAAGGATAAAGCACCAGAAACTGTTAGGGCTTTTCCAACCTTAGATCTCCCTGCATGAAAATAGAATAGCATTTACATGGATTTTATTGTAGGATTACCTCATCCGTTATCAGATTATGATGCAATATAGGTCATGGTTGATCAATTAATGAAGTCAGCCCATTTCCTAGGAATTAAAGTTAATTATTTTCCAGAGAAGTTAACAAGGTTATACATTAAGGAGATTGTTAGACTTTATGGGGTACCAAAGGACATGGTGCCAGATAAAGACTCAAGGTTTACGTCTAGGTTCTATAAAAAGAAGCAGAAAGCCATAAGAATCAAGTTAAGTCTCAGTGTGGCTTATTACCGCAACCAAACGGGTAAACAAAGTGAACGATCCAAACCCTGGAAGACATGTTGAGGGCATGTGTTTTGGATTTTAAAGGAAATGGGTGGTGAGTACCTACCACTAACAGAGTTTATTCACAATAGTAGCTATCATTCTAGCCTTCAAATGACCCCATTCGAAGCTCTGTATGGGAAAAAGTATAGATCCCCAATTTATTGGATGAAACTTGGAGAAAGGAAAGTTTGAGGTCTAGATGTAATTGACCAAATATCAGAGCAAATACAACTAGTTAAGCAAAGTTGCTTACGGCTCAAAGCAGACAAAAAGGTTATGTCGATAGTAGGCAGAAACCATTAAAGTGAAAAAGTTGATGCCAAGGTATGTAGGATTGTTTGAGATTTTAGAGCTATAAGTCTTGATTAGGATATATTCAGGCATGCTAAATAAGGAAAAGGAAGGGACATTCTCCTTGGGTAACCTCTCAGCAATAGTCAAACTAGAGGTTTAGTCCTGAAATTTCGACGATGAAATTTTGAAAAGAGGGAGAGAATTATCACATCCCATATTTTAGGTTATATAAAGTCACCTAAAGAAGGTAAGCAAACAAACCCCTTAAGCATAAGTCCCAAAAGATGTGAAAGGAAACTAGAATGAGAAGAGGGACTAAACTGCAAAGTGAAAGTTTTCAGGAGCTGAAGAGTAATCAGAATTAGAGGCTTCAGTAAAGTCTCAAGGGCCTAGAAAGAGAAAAGAGGCTAGATACAGGCCAAAGGTTAAGTTAGAAGCCTTAAAGAGATAGTTTTATGAGGTTGAGCCCAAGCAGGGAAGGGGTAAAACCGTAATTCAGGAAGTTAAGACCAATAGGGATAAAAATAAAAAGTATACAAAAAATTCTAGAAAATCCCAAAATAGAAAATAATATTCTAAGACTCTTTTATGAAGAGAAATGATGATGAAAATACCCATGAGGCAGCTTAAATGGAATTTATAAGGTTATGACCGGTAAAAAGTATACTGTTTGAGGTAATTATTTAAAATAGCAAGAGACCTAAATAATATATGTAAAAATGAGGTTAAATGGTTGAAAGGTTGTATTAGTTTATAAAATTAGTCCCGTAATCAGAAGGCCAGTGCAATGGCTTTAATAAAATGTAAAGCCAAGTATACTAATAAAAGGGAATTTTAAAGAATGATTTTTAAGTGGGGCCTACAGGATGAGTTATGGCTTGAGAAAATTCATAGATTTTCTCTAAAGTTAAAAAGAATTTTTAGAGCAAATAGAAGAAGTTTTTGAGCTTCAGAAGGCCATCAAGGAAGTTAGAGAAACGTGAGCCAAATAAATTTGGAGGAAACTTAAGGACTAAGTTTTGATCCAATGGCTAGGATTTAATCCCTTCTCCTCCATCAAATTATTGACACCTAGCACCTTCTAGAAGAATGATGTAAGGATGATGCAAGAAGGTGATGCATTGATAATGTAAAAGTCCACTTAAACTTTCAAGTTTGCCCTTACTCTTTCTATTAGCTATAAGGGTATTTTGGTCCATTCAAGCTTAAGTTTTGGCTATAAATAGACCCTCCCTCCACATTTTTGGCCAAGATGAGGATTAAAGGGGAAACTCTTGCAATTTTGTGTCTTGAATTCCAACTAAGAGGAAAACACCTACCTTTGATCAACCAAGCTTGGATCTAAGGTTAGTAGATTGTTCTATTTGTTTCTTGCTTAGTTTTCTTGGATTGGATGGTTGGAAAATGTTGTCTCCCCTAAGACGAGATA